>NC_057822.1:34752857-35057142 GCF_910594005.1 Cervus elaphus
CACTCCAGTATTCTTGCCTGGAAAATTCTAAGGACAGGGAGCATGGCAGGCTACAGTTCATGGGGTCGCAAAGAGTCAGACACGACTGAATGACTAACACTCAGTTTTCTCAAACCATAGGAAGTTGTACTATGCTGAAAGCAATCCCATTAAATGAGGGTAAAACAGGTTCCACTTTTGTCTCCCTACACTCTAAATTCACACATTTTCACGTATAACTCATTACCCCTGTACATGAGACATCATGGTCTAATTCACCATCCAAATGATGGCACCTATGTCTTTCCACTTTCAGACTATCAGTCCTCAGTACCAGCTCCCAGATGTGGTTTGTAGATAAGTCTGTGACTATCTTCTTTACTAGTTCATATGTTTCTTTATGATTCATTTCTATAACCTCATTGCTGCACCGTCCCTCTTCATTCAGCACTCAGGTAACACATGGGTACATAGTCTGTTACCCACAGAAGTGGTCAGTGCTAGCTAAGGGGCATCTAGTGCCTAGAGAGATAGCAGGTCCTATGCAAGTGTTTTAACCTATATTTTCCATACACAACAGTGTGATTGTTGTGTCCGACTCTTTGTGACCCCCTGGACGGTAGCCCGCTAGGCTCTTCTGTTCATGGGATTTCCCAGGCGAGGATACCAGAGTGGGTTGCCAGTTTTCTTCTCCAGGGGATCTTCTGGACCTAGGAACTGAACCCGTGTCTCCTGCATTGTGGGCGGATTCTTTACTGCTGGGCCACTGAGGAGGCCCCAACAATGTGATTGCTATCTTACTTTTGTGGATGAGGAAACTGAGGCACAGAGAAGTAGATACTGTGTTCAAGATTACACAGTTAATGGAGCTAGGTTCAGACATAGGCAATTTGTATTGATTTTAAACTCTTCACTCTAGGATTTCAAACTCTTTACTGTGTAAGCCCTTCAAATCTTCATGTCTCCAAGGGAGAATCTATGATACATATCTGTGTTCAATAACTCTGACTGTCCATAATTTCCTCCTTTTATCTAACCTAAATCCTCCATGTTTTAGATTAAGCCGTCTGATGCTTTCCTTGGTACAAATAATCTTCTGAAAGGGCCCTTTATACACTTACAGAGAGTTTTGAATCATTCACTTGCCTACTGGTTCAGTAACTCAAGTACTTTTAACCTTTCCCTTTAGATCTTATATCAGAATTTTATAAGCATTTTGAGGGCATTTTTGTGAAAACTCTTCATGTTTCCTCCATTTTCTTAGCTGTGAATTGAGCAGACTCAATGCCAAATTTAACAGGTTTAAAACTAACCTATCAACCATTTAGCATGTGCAATATATGATATGGAATCATATAATTTTTTATGTATTTTATAGATTATCTTATAATATTTGAGGTTTAACCACCAAAATTTATTATCTAGCTGTATTTTATAATTGAATGCTTTTGGAACCATAGAAGTCTTAAAAGTTGTTTAGTGGTATTTTCCTATATTGCCTATAGTTAGCTTCCTTTTTAGTGAGAGGATATTTTATCTCTTTTGTCTTATCTCTTACTTATATTTCATTTATTTTGTGTCTTTGTTTGTTACATATTACTCCTTACTAAAATTCAAACTTTCTTGTAATTTAGTGATATCATTTTGCATAGCCTTTATTAATTTGTTATTACTATTTATTATCACTTACTATTGTTAGTATTTATTAATTTCTATTATACAATAATAGGAAGCATGCCGTTTTACAGTTGCTATCATACAAGAAAAGAATTAACAGACCTGAAAGTTAGAAAATCACGCTTGCTAGGTTGGTCCTTAACCTCTATGTGGAAACTTGCATTTCTGGAATACTACCACAGTTTTCCAACTGATAAGAATAGTTTTCCACACTACATTGTTTGTGCAAATACTGTGGCTTATGCTGCATACTTGCTTTCCTTCTGTGAGTCTGAAATTTTAGGAAGTACTAGGCAGAAGATACGTGCTATATGGCCAACTTCATATAAAAACTTTGAGTAGCAGATTTGAATGGGCTTCCCTTGATGAAACATTGTACATATGTCGTTGCATGTTTATTGCTGGTATCTGTGTCACCCCTCATGGAAAGGAGAAAGCATAAGGAAGTCTCACATGGATTCTTCTATGATCTGCTTGTGTCTTTTTTACCTTATGATCTGGTGATGTCTCCTTTTATGGTTGCTATAATCAATTTTGGCCTTGTGTGCAACTATATGCTGAGTTCCATGAAGTCCTCCAGTGACTCTCCATGTGTGAGATTCTCCCAGCACAGCCATCATTTACAAAATATTGGGTTGCCCAAGAAGTTCATTCAGGTTTTCCATTTTTTTTTTTCACATCATGAACTCAATCCTTTCGATTACTTCATAAAACTTCATGAAGAAAGTAGAGTATATATTATAGAACCTTCATTTTAAATAAAGAAATAGGCATAAAAATCATCCATAATTTCATTGACCTTATTCTATTTATGCTTAACATTTCTTCATACTTTTAAGCAGGGCTAGACATGCACAATATTGTCAGTTCTCTCTCATTGGTCTTCTGTGATCTTCTCAATTCCAGCTCTAGTACTTCCTTCACCAAACCTGCCAATTCCAAGGTACTTAGCGTTGTTCGTCAGACACACACTCCCACCTTCCTTGCAGCTCAAGCTTGCAATGGCTATTATACCTGTATTGTTCTCTCAGTTAGTATTAATATTTGCTTTTGTTTTCTTTTGACATACCATGATCCACTTGATAGTACTGAATATTCCTTAAAATGCATCTTAGCCAAGGTATCCATAGACAATTTATCAGAACACACCAAAAAACACAAGTTCAAAGTCATACCTAAGAGGTGGGAATTTGAAGTGAACAGATGTGTAGGAATGATGATTTCAATGTTTTGGGATCTCTCTCAAATTAGGGATGACTCCATTCACTGAACCTGAGTTCACTTTGACCTTAAGATGGAATTTAAGATCACCCAAGATAGACGTTTAGTTGAAGGTTTAAAATGCTCTCTTTCTCCTAATTGTCTAAAATGCTAAACTACTATTTAAATATTGCATACATAACTTTTTAGTCCTTTTCCTAAACACTGAAACAAATACCAGAGGTTTTCAGTGAGTGATTTATGCTGGGGGCAGAAAATTGGCATAGCAGAAGCTTACGGAATCACATTGCAGTACAGTGTTTCTAGAAGTTCATTTGGATGATTTATTCAATTAATTGCAAAAAAAAAAATTATGTAAGCCTTATAACTTTTTGAAGAGCTGAGTTGCTTCAGGATGAGTTAAGACAGTTAATAAAGTAGGATCATCTTGGGCATTGATTAAATCCACTAAGATTCCCCCTATTCCCACCACCATGATACAGTATTCCATTAGTCTTACTTTGAAGGTTAAAGGGACTTAAAGATCTTTTCCTAAAATGATTAAAGAAACATATTCCATATGAAGAGATTATAGGATCTCTCAGTAAATATTTAGAGTTGACAAGTATATATAATTTTGTTGGTGATCAATCATTCAATCTTGTCCAACACTGCAACTCCATGGACTGTAGCACATTAAGCTTCCCTGTCCTTTACTATCTCCGAAAGTATGCTTAAATTCACGTCCATTGAATCAGTGATGCTATCTAACAATCTCATCCTTTATTGTCCCCTTCTCCTCCTGCCTTCAATCTTTCCCAGCATTAGGGTCTTTTCCAGTGAGTCAGTTCTTCGCATCAGGTGGCCAAAGTATTGGAGCTTCAGCTTCAGCAACAGGCCTTCCAATGGATATTCAGGGTTGATTTCCTTTAGGATCGACTGTTTTGGTCTCCTTGCAGTCCAGGGGACTCTCAAGAATCTTCTTCAGCATCGCAGTTCAAAAGTATCAGTTCTTCAATGCTCAGCATTCTTTATGGTCCAACTCTCAAATCCATACATGACTACTGGAAAAACCATAGCTTTGACTATATGGACCTTTGTGTCAAACATGAGTCTCTTGCATTGCAGGTGGATTTTTTTCCACTGAGTCATCAGTGAAGCCCAGTTATATATTATAGCTGAATCCAAAGCTTTGGCCTATATCAACTTAGGAAAAATATTTAAAGCATATTAATAAGGAAGAAAAAACTCCTGTATGATATTACAGTCAGAGATTTAGTGCTCCCCTGAGGAACTTCAGATTCTCCCTCACTGGCCAGCATCCTTCATGATTTCTCCAGATGTCATGTCAAGTAGGCAACCACCTATTACTCCATCTTTAAGTTTCACCCTGCTTCTGAGCAAATGACTCTAAGATCCACTGTTTGGGAAATTCAGATTCAGTAAACAAATTGATTAATATCTCCTGAGATTAACTATTTCCCAGGCCTTGCATGACCACTTCTGTATTTATGACATCAAATTAGACACTGTTGGCATGACCACTTTTGTATTTATGACATCAAATTAGAGAATGTTTTTATCTTTTGAGAAAATGTTTGTTGGTCAGCTAGGTTTTTCTCCTTATTTATTTTGAACAAGGTAATTCATTTTTCTGTTCTCCTAATTTGGTTAAAGTAAAGGTTGTCTATTTTTTTTTTTCTTAAAATCACCATTAATTTTTTTTTTCTTTTAAAAAGTTTCCTACTTATTGATGAAACCAATATTCACACAGAAATTACTTTAAAGAACTCTGTTGTCCAGGTTATCCATTCAGGACCTAACCCTTACCTGCAGCTTTAATCAGCTTCACTACTTTGAGACCTGCCACCAGAGTCGAATTGTGGAGCAGTAATTTGCCAACTGCCTTTCTCCAGGAGCAGAATTCTCCTGTACTGCCTCCTGTATTGCTTCAGGATAAACTTACAATGATTTTGTTTTGGTATGTTTTGGTTTTGATTTTACATTTTCCTTAAAACTAGCCTATTTCAATTTTGTTATATGATCATTCATCTGATATCTTTGTACCACCCCTTTGTCGTATTGTAAGTATATTCAACTCAGCAAAGACGTCATGGAATAAACTGATGTGCTAGCAAACTGCTGCAGAATGACATATGGACAATTTCATAGACAAAATGTGAAAGGCTAGAAGAACTGTAAAGATCTACTATACTGGTGTTCATAATAAATGTTCTCAATAGGTGGCTTGAGGTGGCATATAGTGAGCTGGGGCACAAGGATATGCCGTGCTTCATTTCAAAGGAAGCTCTATCTTGATCTCTTATATACACTGAGATGGGCTTGAGATGGGGCTTCCCTGGTAGCTCAGCAACAAAGAATCTGCCTGCAATTCAGGAGCCACAGGAAATGCAGATTTGATCCCTGGGACGGGAAGATCCCCTGGAGGAGGACACAGCAACCCACCCCAGCACTCTTGCGTGGAGAATCCCATGGACAGAGGAGCCTAGCAAGCTACAGTTCATAGAGTCACAAAGATTCTGACACATCTGAGACGACTTAGCACGCATGCATGCATACACTGAGATTCCACTAAAAAATTTTTATTTCAAAATGGGGTTCTTTAATATGTGGTAAAAGCTACTATGCCTAGTCTAATCTATTTATTTAGTTTGACACTGGAATGTCTCACAGTGGAAATCTGAGCACTGTTAGCCAAGAATTCTTCTTCTACTTGTATATTTGTTCTAAGCATAAAACAACTAAATGGAAAAAAATAATGTATTTCAAGAACCCAATGTAAGTATAGCCAACTGGTTGCCCAACAAAACCCCATTACCTTTTCTCTCTACACCATACAGAGATTTTTTTTTTTTTTTTCCTATCCACCCCTCAGGGAAGATGATCCTGTCTGAGGCTCAGAGCTCAGTCTACCACGGGAGTCCATTCTCTTTCTTAGATTTTGAATACAGCATGAAGATACACATGAGATTGCTTTGTAACTGTCTGCTGTTGCTGATAAGTTGCTTCAGTTGTGTCTGACTCTGTGCGACCCCATAGAGGGCAGCCCACCAGGCCCCGTCATCCCTGGGATTCTCCAGGCAAGAACACTGGAGTGGGCTGCCATTTCCTTCTCCAATGCATGCAAGTGAAAAGTGAAAGTGAAGTTGCTCAGTCGTGTCTGACTCTTAGCGACCCCATGGACTGTAGCCTACTAGGCCATGGGATTTTCCAGGCAAAAGTCCTGGAGTGGGTTGCCATTGTCGTCTCCATGTAACTGTCTAAAAGTTGTGAAATGAGTTCTGCTGAGGGACTTCAAGGAAGATTTTTTTTTTCTACTGTAAGATAAGACCAAATGTTAAGGGATCTGCTTTTTTCAATTGGCCACTGAGAGTGTTGGAGCAGAAAAATGAAGAAAACCTAAGAACTAAGATATCGCTAAGCCACTAAAAAAACCAATCAGGTAGCTGGATCATTTCTGGAGTACTCAGTGTACGAAATAATCCATTTCATTTTTAGAAGCCATTGAGACTTTTTAATTGCATATGAGCCAAAGTCATTCTAACTTAGACTGAAATTGCCAGGGTAGAGGAAATAGATTCTAAGATGTACAGTATATCTGCTGTTTGTCAGACATTATACTAGGCACGTTTCAATATGTATTTTTGTATTCTATTTTCCATCTATTTGTGAGAGAAGAGTTTGTAGAGTTACACATCCTTACTCTACAAACCAAGTGTCTGAGCCTCAAAAAAAATATTTGATACATTTCTAAATAGTCATGGCTGGATTCTGCATATATGTTAATATATGGTATTTGTTTTTCTCTTTCTAACTTACTTCACTCTGTATGGCAGTCTGTAGATTCATTCATGTCTCTGTAGATAGGACAATTTTGTTCATTTTTATGGTTGAGTAATATTCCATTATATATATGTGTGTGTGTATATATATATGTGTGTGTGTGTGTGTGTGTGTGTGTATCATGTCTTCTTTATCCATTCCTCTGACAATTAACATTTAGGTTACTTTCATGTCCTGGCAATTGTAAATAATGCTGTAATAAACACTTGAGTGCATGTAGATTTGCGAAGTAGAAATAGAGACCCAAACATAAAGAGCAGATGTATGGACACCAAGGGAGGAAAGGAGGGTGGGATGAACTGGGAGATTGGGATAGGAATATATACACTACTATGTATAAAATGTAAAAAATAGATAACTAGTGAAACTTACTGTATGGAAGAGGGAACTCTGCTCAGTACTGTCTACTGACCTAGATGGGAGGAAATCCCCAAAAGAGGGGCTATATGTTTACTGATAAATCATACGTATATGATACAGTACATATCATGCTGATATGACTGACTCACTTTTCTGTACAGCAGAAAATGACACAACATTGTAAAGCAACTATACTCAAATAGAAATTAAAAATAAAGGATCCCATGATTGTTCTTATGGAAGATTTGAATCCAGGCTTGTTTTTTTTTTTTCTTTCCATTCAGAAGTCTATATATGACCCACAAATATATATTATTTAACTAAGCCAATGCATGTGAAAGTGAAAGTTGCTCAGTCGTGTCCGACTCTTTGTGACCCCAAGGACTGTATAATCCATGGAATTCTCTAGGCCAGAACACTGGCGTGGATAGCCTTTCCCTTCTCCAGGGGATCTTCCCAACCCAGGGATGGAACCCAGGTCTCCCACATTGCAGACAGATTCTTTACCAGCTGAACCACAAGGGAATTACTACCACCTTATTTTTATTGAGATATAACTGACATATAACACTGCTTAATTTTAAAATGTTTGATTTGTTGGTTTAATAAACTTTTATTTTTAATATGATTATGAACATAATGTTTTTAACATATTTGTCATGTTATATAATTCTCATTTCTTTTTTTGTGATGAGAAAAATTAAAATCTAGTCTCTTAGCAACTTTTAAATTTATAATACAGTGTTATTGATTGTAATCACTAACTTGCACTGTAAATTAGATCTCCAGAACTTATGTGTCTACTGGCTGCAAGATCTAATGTGCTATACATTAGATCTCCAGAACTTATGTGTCCACTAGCTGCAAGATTGTAGCCTTAAAATATCTCCCTGACTCCCTCACTCCCAGAACCTGGTAACTCTAACCGCCATTCTACTCAATGTTTCTATTAATTTGGCTTTTCTTAGATTCCACATATAAGTGATCTCATAAAGTTTTTATCCTTTCCTGTCTGGATGAGGGCATGGCAACTCACTCCAGTAGTCTTAACTGGAGAATCCCATGGACAGAGGAGCCTGGTAGGGTTGGAAATAGTCGAACACGACTAAAGTGACTTGGCATGCATCTGTTTAGACTCATTGAGCATAATGCCCTCAAGGTCACCCATGCTCTTGTAAATGTCAGAATTTCCTTATTATGACTGAATAATATTCTATTGTGTGTGTATATACATATCATCTTTATTCATCTGTCAATAGACATTGTTTCTATATCTTGCTATTGTGAATAATGCTGTAATGAAATATGAATGAAGATATATTTTTAATAGTCCATTTTCATTTCCCTTAGACATATACCCAGAACTGGGTTTGCTAAATCATATGGTAATTCTAATTTATAATATTTTTAATTTTTTGAGAAATTCCCATGTTATTTTTATAGTGGCTGCTCCAATTTACATTCCCACCAATAGTACACAGGGGTTACCTTTTCTTCCCATCCTTGCCAATACTTGTCGTTTCTTATCTTTTTGATAGTAGCCATTCTAAAATGTATAAGGTGGTATTAATATCTCCTTGTGGTTTTATTTTTCATTTCTCTAATGATTAGAGGTGTTGAGCATCTTCTCATGTACCTGTTGGCCATTTGGGTGTCTTCTTTGGAGAAGAATGTCTGTTTAGTTCCTCTCCTCATTTTTTAATTGAATATTCTTGGTTTTGTTATTGAGTAGTATACATTCTTTTTATGTTTTGGATATTAACTCCTTAACAGATATGTGTCACATGTTAGTCTCTAAATAGTGCCTGACTCCTTGCGATCCCATGAACTGTAGCCCTCCCAGGTCCTCTGTCCATGGAATTCTCCAGGCAAGAACACTGGAGTGGGTAGCCGTTCCCTTCTCCAGGGGAATCTTCCCAACCCAGAAATCAAACCTGGGTCTCCTACATTGCAGGCGGATTCTTTACCATCTGAGCCACCAGGGAAGCCCCAGACAGATACATGGTTTGCACATATTTTCTCCTATTTTGCAGGTGGCCTTCTCATTTTTTATTGTTTGTTTTGCTGTGTGGAAGACTATTAGTTTGATGTAGCCCCGCTTACTTATTTTTCCTTCTGTTGCTTGTGTTTTTGTGTTACATCTGAAAAATCATTGCTAAGACCAATGACAAGGTTTGCTTCTACAATTTTTACAGTATCAGGTCTTACTTTTAAGTCTTTAATCCATTCTGAGCTAATTTTTGTGGGTGGTATAAGATAGAGGCCCAGTTTGATTTTCTGCCTGTGGTTATCCAGTTTTCTTAGTACCATTTGTTGAAAAGGTTGTCCTTTCCCATTGAGTATCATTGGCTCCCTTATCAGATATTAACTGTATACGTGGGGTCTTTCTAAACTGTCTCTTCAGTACCATTGGTCTATGTGTCTAAAACTATTTTAATGTTGTTAAATAACATGCATTAAAGAACAAGTTTAGACAAGGCATCTGTTCTTCAGCTCTTTTCAGATCTCACCATTCCCTCTTTTATCTGGGATGATACAAACATTTACTTTATACGCCCAACACCATTTTGAAATTGCAGTTACTTGGTTCTGCTGCTGCTGCTGCTAAGTCGCTTCAGTCGTGTCTAACTCTGTGCGACCCCATAGACGGCAGCCCACTAGGCTCCTCTGTCCCTGGGATTCTCCAGGCAAGAACACTGGAATGGGTTGCCATTTCCTTCTCCAATGCATGAAAGTGAAAAGTGAAAGTGAAGTCGCTCAGTCGTGTCTGACTCTTAGCGACCCCATGGACTGCAGCCCACCAGGCTCCACTGTCCATGGGATTTTCCAGGCAAGAGTGCTGGAGTGGGGTGCCATTGCCTTCTCACTTGGTTCTAGCCCTGTCTAATACACAAGGATGCAGGCTATTTTAAAAATTATTATTGTTTTTAAGAAAAGAGTTCATTTAAGTATCTGATAAGAAGGGTTTTTGCTTTAAGAAATACCTTATAAGCTAAATTTGATTATTAGAGACTAAATAGCTATTGTAGAAGGAGAATCATATTATATTTGTGACATTTCTAAAAGAGAAAAATGTCTTTTTATGGTTTTAATAATGTGTTTTTGGGAAGAGTGCTATGTTGCAAATATTTCTTATTAATTTGTAAGATATAAAAGACTGTTCTCAGTAATGAAAGAGTACCCAGGCTTATGCATCACTTAGAGTAATCAACTCTCCTTTCAGATCTATGACTTATATTTCCAATCTGTGGAAATGCTATCAGTAGGCTGAGACATAACAGTTAATACTTACTGAGAACTAATTTGAATGCTGTGACATGATAGCATAAAAGCTACAGTGGCTATATGAATTTTTATACTCACATAGTTATTTATTTACCTTTTGTCATTTTCAAGTACAGACAACTGAAGATGTTCTTGGGAAGAACAAAAATGAACGTGTCACCTTGGCTTGATGCCACATTTGTCCTGTGATTGCAGAATTTCTGGTGTAGTTTCTTGTTAAAAAGAAATGCAAATGGGTGGTTTAAATAAGTACAGTGAAGGCATTACTATTATTTTAAGTAGTTGTCATATAATGTTTAATTCTTACATTAGGAAAAAAGAAATTCTAATTTCTCTTAACATTTTTTTTTAAGATACTAGTCCTATTGGTAGAGACAATAAGAAAAACTAGTTGCTAGGATATTTGATTATTACACTACTTATCAAAGGAAAGCCTGTTTTATGGTACTTAAATTATTGGTGTTAAGATGGGGCAATACTAGGTTAAACTTTTTAATGAGAGTATAAAAACCTCTATCATAGCCCAATCAATATAGAGGCACAGTGAATAAGACACATAATGTGAATCTTATGAGTAAACAATCTCTTTCAATACTAGACTGCAGTTCTTTGATCTGGACAAGAAGGCTACCTTTCTTTACCCATTCATTACATTCATTTTTGTCACTATACTGTTATATACCAAGTATCCTCTGGAGTCTGAAATCTTGAAAAGCCATGAAAACAGAGTTGAAGATAAAATGAGTTTCTTGATGATATTGAGAACTGAAACATTAGAATACATCTAATTGGGGGAGGTATTTATTTTTTATTAATTAACCTCCACATTTAGTACTTTTTAATTAGCAAGTGATATTTGGTGAATCTCAGTATGCTCCTACTTACGTTGTTTTGGATGATGTTCTGTATTTTGTTAACTTATTTTCTACACTGTTGGTGGGAATGCAAACTAGTATAGCCACTATGGAGAGCAGTGTGGAGATTTCTTAAAAAATTGGAATTAGAACAGCCATATGACCCAGCAATCCCACTTCTAGCATGTGTTTTAATATCTTCCATTTAAATTTATTTTCTGTGCCTGTTGTTTCATAAAATAGATGACCATCAATATTAGATTTTGGCTGTATTAAAATACTCAAATGTAGACCTTCTGAAATGTACTATCTCATAACCCTATCAATTAGTGGTGTAAGGTGAATAAAATGTAATTAAAAGATCATATTGGTTAAGTGAAATCTCACCTCATTATGAAGATTTCTGATATCTGGATCATATTGTTTTTCTCATTTGATGTACCAAACAATAAGATATCTTTGATGCAGTGATTCAAATGTAAACAGTACATATATTCATAGCCAACTAGTTTTACTTAGGAATTATGTTTATTACTTTTCAAGCATTCAGTGTTAACTCATGTTAATATTTAGCAGCCACTAAACAATTAGCTGAAACTATACTGTAAGTAGTAGGAATTTAAAAGATCAAATATGAAGAAAGAAGAAGCAAATTAAAGGCTTACAATTAAATCAATCAGTAAATAAAAGATATAAAATACAAGAGGTGAGAAAAGGGGCTGTGATAAAGAAAGGGTGTCATAAGAAAAACTAGTTATCTGACCACATAGAGTAGGCTCCTCAAACCTAGCACCTTGTTTGAATCCCTCATTTCTAAATTGGGTTGTTAATACACAGATCAAGAAAGCAGATATTGTTTGTGTCTACAAGTTAATCAAGTCTGAGTTGGCTTACAATAACTGACAACTGGAATTAGGTGTCTGAAGGATATTTGGTGAATGTGACATCAGAGGAAAGACGATTAGTCATTCATTCAACAAAAGAGGCATAGTCCTAAAGACAGACAGTTTAGAGCTTAGTCATGGGTTGTGTTGGAGAATAAGTAAACTAACAAATTCAAAAAGTGAAAGTGTTAGTCACTCACTCGTGTCCCACTCTTTTTGACCCTATGAACTGGAGCCCGCCAGGCTCCTCTCTTCATAGAATTTTCCAGGCAAGAATATTGGGGTGGGTTGTCATTCCTTTCTCCAGCGTATCTTCCTCACCCAGGGAATGAGTTTGTGTCTCCTGCATTGAAGGCAGATTCTTTATCTTCTGAGCCACCAGGGAAACTGCAAACAAATTCAGAGCTACATGCTAAATGTTAGAACATGGATACATACAAGTGATATGGATGTACATCTGGAGAGCTTTCCTGAGGGCAGGGAAAGTTGAGCTAAGCCTTGATGGATGAAAAAAATTACCCAAGGGCGTGGTATAGTGTCAGGCATTTTATATATTTTATCTCGTTTAATTTTTATATAACACTTCCATAGTATCTATGTTTTCTTCATTTTAAATTTGTAAATACAGATGAGTAAAAAGAAGCATTCGAGTTAGGCTGCTTAAACTCACAAAGCCATTGAGCTGCAGAGCTGTGGCAGACTAAGCAGGACGGGCAAGAGATACAAACAGCATCACTTACCAGAGAAATTGCAGAGTTCAGTTTATCTTCAGTGAATAACTCATTAATTTATATATTTGTTAAATGAATAATTGGGGATATTGTGGGTAAGGCAGACAACATTTGTTCTTAAAAACCTTATGTTCTAACAGTGAGAAACAGACAGTAGACAAGTAAAAATAATTATAAGCTCAGATACTGGTATGTCCTATGAAGAAAAGAAAATAAAGTGGTGAGATGGCAAGTAAATGAAAGAAATGAAAGTGTCCCCATTCAATGGGACACTCAATAGTAGCCAAAATAAATGAACTAGAATAGCATTTGACTATATAGATGGATCTCTATAATCTAATATTAAATAAAAACAGTAAATCCTAAAAGATTGTGTGCAGCCTGACATCTACTTAAAAAAGTTAAAAACAACTAAAATAGTGTACATGTATGTGTGTGTGTGTGTGTGTGTGTGTGTGTGTGTGTGTATACAGGTATTTATATATTATTTTTATAAATACATAAATACACAAAGAAAGGACATAAAATGAAAGCAAAGGAGTGATAAACACAGATTTCAGGTTGGGGGGCAAAGGTGTGGTGGAAGTTACATATTGTGGATTGTTGTCAAGGTCTTAGTTTTTGTTTCGTGTGGTAGGTTGACAGGTAATTAGTACATTATTTAAAATAACTAAGGTGGCTCAGTGGTAAAGAGTCTATCTGCCAATGCAGGGAACACAGGTTCCATCCCCGGGTCAGGAAGATCCCCAGAGAAGGAAACGGCTACCCACTCTAGTATTCTTGCCGGGAGAATCCCATGGACAGCAGAGCCTAGTGGGCAGCAGTCTGCAGGTTCACAAAATAGTTGGATACAACTTAGTTACTAAACAGCAACAACAAAATGAAAATAAAAAGGTAACACCAAGATGAGAATATTTCAGGACCTAAAGATTAATCCAATTCTCTGAACCTGAGTTTCTCTTAATAAAAAGACAGAGAGGGGTTGGTGTAAACGAATTTCCTGCGGAAGTGTCCTGATGCTGAAACCTCAGTGAGCTGCCATATCCAGGCTCTGAGCAACAGCACTCCCAGAGGGAATGGCAGATGGTTCTGGAGCACATTTGGCAGGTGTGTGAACAGGGAAGACCTGGGAGGAGTGCATGTGGACAGGCATGGAAAGAAATGAGTTGCATTCTAGATGTAGATCATGTTATATACTCTGAATCTGACTTCCTTTTCAATCTGCAAAATAGTGAAACCAAATAAGACATTTTTGTGAAAGCCACCACTTCATCTAGAAAAGCTTTCTTTGATGTATTAGTTTCTATGTGAATTTGTGTTTGAAGAAGAGTCTACTTCTTAAGGGGCGGGGGGGGGGGGGGGAATGTTTGTCCTGGATGTGTGCTAAGTATCTTGTCATCCGTTTGATTAATTTAATTCTGATTTGAGTCTGTCTCTGAAAGATCATGATGACCCCCTAGAGGAACTCCAGGGCCCAGATGAGATCACACTGCAGGTTCTACCCTTCCTGGCAACTGCTTCCCCACAGAAGCACTCCCTCCCAGACAGAGCACTCTAATTGCAGACGCATGCCTGGGTCCTGGAAGAAAATTTGATAGTAGTGGAAAAGCCTGTGTACCTTCCTTACTGGAGAAAATGATAACTACAAAATCAACCTAGTTAATACTTAACTACAAAATTCATAAGAAATATTAACAGTGGAGTGTTTCACAAATTCTATGAAAATAGTCTGCCATGAATATAGTGTTGAGGAAATGGCAGTGTTCTAGATCAATTGCACATCTAAAGGTCAGTCCACTTTATATAACATTACCAGGATTCAATTTCAGTATGATTGGTTTCATTCACATAACTTGACAGTTTTTTCTAATCTTATTTTAGTTTATTTTTCCAATCTTATTTATATAATTTATTTTCCCACAGAGTGGAGTTGATATAGAATCTTGGAATGAACAGAATATATTAATAGACCAAATGTCAAAACCTGTGAATTCTACCTTAGTACTACAAGACAAGTTTTGCTTCTTCTTTGCCCCTGCTCCCTCAGCTGTAGAAGGAGGGGGCTGGCTTAGAATAATCACAAGGATATCTTCCAGCTGTGTGTGTGCATGCGTGTATGCTCAGTTGTATCCGACTCTCTGCAACCCTGTGAACTATAGCCCACTAGACTCCCTTTTCTATGGTATTACCCAGTGAAGAATACTGAAGTGGGTTGCCATTTCCTCCTCCAGGGGATACTCCCAACCCAGGGACTGAACCCGTGTCTCTGGCTTCTCCTGCATTGTCAGGCAGTTTCTTTACCACTGAGCCACTTGAAAAGCCCATCTAATAGCTATTCATGTATAATTCTATGAAGAGAATTATAAAAGAATGAAAGGGTTTCATTTTCATTTGATAGTGAAAATAAAATGATTATGAAGTTTTTAATTATCATGTGCAAAGTGATAAAGTTGTCACATCTAGATTTATTCTCAAGCAAGTACAGATAGATTGAAGGTATTTTTAAATGACCCAACTAAATTGAGCAAATTCAGCATATAACATAATTTCGTTCACCAAACATAACTTTTTTAAGTTAAAAATTGCATATCAGCAAATAAAAAAAGCTATTTTTCATACTGGACCAATGTTTAAAAGTAAAACACCAGCAAGTATAATTTTAGTTCTAATAAACTGTAAACAAAGAGCTTTAATTTCCCCAGAAAATGTCAAATTAAATATGTAAATATCTTCACAAATTAATTAAGGTATGGATTACCAATAATAATGAATAACAATAAAAACAAACAAAAAGCCTTTCAGAAAAGAATAATTCTGATAATAACAGTTGGGTCACAGATTTAATATGTTCCTTAAGCTATCAGGATTGCCTTAAGTAAAATATGTTATTACTTTTTTTTTTTTCATGAATGAAGAAACTCTTGTGTAGTCTAAGCTTGTGTTCTGGTATAGAATTAATCAACTTATTTTATTTTCTATTGGCTTATTCTTTTATGGCCTTCAGAGTAATGCAGCTTCTTGCTAAAATTCAGTTTCCAGTTCTCATATCATGTAAAGGCTAATGCAACAAATATTTATTGAGTGGCATTGTTCTAGGTACATGGGAGGCACTCTGGAATAAAGCAGATGGAGATCCATGTCTTTGTGAAGCTGATATGTTTATGTGGGCAAGGGAAGACAATCAGCAATAAACATAGTAAATGATATAGTACATGAGATCTTGATAAGGGCTATGGATTAAAAATGAGACAAAAAGGATTGGTGAAACAAGATTTTCTTTTTCCATTGTTGTTGTTGTTGTTCAGTCACTAAGTTGTGTCTGACTCTTTGTGACCCCATGAACTGCAGCACGTCTGGCTTAATTGCCCTTCACTATCTCCCCGAGTTTGCTCAAACTCGTGTCCATTGAGTGAGTGATGCCATCCAACCATCTCATCCTCTGTCACCCCCTTCTCCTCTTGTCCTCAATCTTTCTTAGCATTAGGGTCTTTTGCAATGAGTTGGCTCTTTGCATAAGGTGTCCAAAGTATTGGAGCTTCAGCATCAGACCTTCCAAAGAATATTCAGAGTATATTTCCTTTAGGATTGGATGGTTTGATCTCCTTGCTGTGCAAGGAACTCTCAAAAGTCTTCTCTAGCACCCCAGTGGAAAGTATCAGCATTCTTTGTAGTCCAACAGTCACATCCATATGTGACTACTGGAAAAGCCATAGCTTTGACTATATGGAACCTTATAGTTCCATATAGTGCTTCTGCTTTTCAATATGCTGTCTAGGTTTGTTATAGATTTCCTTCCAGTATTCTTGGGCTTCTCTTGTGGCTAAGCTGGTAAAGAATCTGCCTGCAATGCGGGAGAGCTGAGTTTGATCCCTGGGTTGGGAAGATCCCCTGGAGAAGGGAAAGGCTACCTGCTCCAGTATTCTGGCCTGGAGAATTCCATGAACTGTATAGCCCATGGGGTCGCAAAGAGTCGGACACGACTGATCAACTTTCACTTTCCTTCCAAGGAGAAAGCATCTTTAATTTCATGGCTGCAGTCACTGTCTGCAGTGACTTTGAAGCCCAAGAAAATAAAATCTGTCACCGTTTCAGGTTTTTCCCAGTCTATTTTCCATGAAGTGATGGGACCAGATGTGACAATCTTCGTTTTTTGAATCTTGAGTTTTAATCCAGCTTTCTCACTCTCCTCTTTCACTCTCATCTAGAGGCTCTTTACTTCCTTTTTGTTTTCTATCATTAGAGTGGTATCGTTTGCATATCTGAGGTGTTGATGTTTCTCCTGGCAATCTTGGTTCTAGTTTGTGCTTCATCCAGCCTGGCATTTCGCATGATGTACTCTGAATAGAAATTAAGTAAGCAAGGTGACAATATACAGCTTTGACATACTCCTTTCGCAATTTTTAATCAGTCTGTTTTTCCATGTCTGATTCTAACTGTTGCTTCTTGACCTGCATCCAGGTTTCTCAGGAGACAGGTAAAGTGGTCTGATATTCCCATCACTTTAAGAATTTTCCACAGTTTGTCGTGATCCACACAGTCAAAGGCTTTCTTGTAGTCAATGAAGCAGAAGTAGATATATATATATATATTTGATTTGCTTGCTTTTTCTATGATCCAGTGGATGATGGCAATTTGATCTCTGGTTCCTCTGGCTTTTCCAAATCCAGCTTGTGAATTTACCATAACTAATTATTAAATAAACTTTTGAACATCTACTACTGGAATGAAGCCAGGGATAATACATACGTTTGCTTATGATTCTAGCCCCAATCTGTGTCACAATTCTTGAACTAAAATAGATATCTATTGTATGTGTTAGGTACAAAAACAAAATATGAGGGAATATTATGCAATATTTTTGATCATAATATTGTTTTTTGCAATTCTTTTATCAAACTAGCTCATTTAAAAATATCTTGGAAATATGTTGAAATATTAAAGTTCACAGTTTATGTTGAATATATTTTATTTCATTTCCTTAGATCTCTATGGAAGGTCAAAAGCTCATCATAAGTTGATCTTCATGATTTCTTTTTGATATGTTGGTTCTAGGAAAGTTATATGTAAATAGTTAATATCTACAATATTAGTCTAAATTGAGATTTCTGGTCTAAGAAGGTTTAAGAAGTCTTTCCTTAAGTCAAAGTTCCCAAATTAACAGGATTATTTTGTATATATTAAACATATTTATGGTGCATCTGTATAAATATATTATGACAAATATATTACAGTTCTATCTGGATGGCTTTAAATAATGTATTGAGTTCAGCTTTGTTTTCTAGAGATATTTAAAAAAATCTACATTCCTGACCAGATTATAAACTCCTGGAAGTCAGGGACTGTCATTAATCTCTGTATCTTCAGAGATTATAGCACATAGCAGGTATTTAATAAAGTTGCATGACTTGCTAAATGCTCAGAATAATTAGATCATCAGCTAGGGACTAGAAACCATTTTGTTAAATAGAAAAATCTCATAATAGTGTTACAGAGAATCAAGACTTAATATTTAATTTGTTGTTGCTAAATTATAGAAGCCAGGAGAGACAAAAAAATGAAAGATTGGATTCATTTTGCTATTTATACAATGTCATCTTTTGCTCTTTTTTTTGAGCCTGTTCAGAGTTGCTCCATTAAGGAAATAATAAGGTCTCATAAGTATGTGCTCTCAATTGTGCAATCTCATAAAAGCTTCGGAAATAAGTATAAGTATGTTCATTACAGTTAACTACTTACTATCATTATTATGATGATAATAAATCTATAGTGTTAATTTTATTCAAACTATTGAGTGAACTTAACATTTTAAAACATACTTTGTTTTTCTACTAAAGTAAAAACAATGATTTGTGATATGAAAAGGTCCTCCATTGTGGAAAAAAACAATTGCATCTACTCTGTCAGCCTGCAATAGTTTTGTTCCTCTCTTCTGAGTTATTAACTTTATTTAAACAGTTATAATGCAATTGTTATAAGCCCTAAAACAACATTACTACATGGAAAATAAGATAAATAAGTTTTACTGTACACTAATGTAAAATATAGAGAAATTAACAAAGATGAGGCCAGTTACACAGTCATATAAAGAAATTTACAGACAACTTTGGAAGTAGGAAAAATAATATATAATCATAAATTGGGATTATATGCACTCCATTTTTCCTCTTTCTTTAGGTCTTACTTAATTTTGCACTTCAAATAATCATTGTAAAATTTTTGTTTCCTTTCTACTATAAACATATATTTTAAAATGAGACCTTTCTGGTGTAATAAATTTAAACAGTTTCCCTATTTTGTTTAGGAAAAACCTTGTGAAAAATCTTTGAGTGATTCTTTGAAATACTATTTTATCTTTTCACAGATTAATGTTATGGGTTGAATTTAACTTAAAAAAAGTAATTTGTTCCTAGGGCAGATCATGTATAAATGAGACAGACAGTTATCTACATGGTACAGTTTGAGGCACACCACTGAAGTCGTCTTGCCTAAATTATTTCCTACCTTGGCTTTCCACGCTGCCAGAGATACCCAGCAGCTGACTTTTATTCATTAGTAATGCAGTATTTGCAGGTTGTTGTTCCTGTTTAGTCACTCAGTTGTGTCCAACTCTTTGCAAAACCATGGATGATAGCCCACCAGGCTCCTCTATCCATGGGATTCTCCAGGCAAGAATACTGGAGTCGGTAGCCATTCTCTTCTCTAGGGTATCTTCCTGACACAGGGATCAAACCCACATCTCAAGTGGCTCCTGGATTTCAGATGGATTCCTTACCACTGAGCCACCATTTCCTACCTCGGCCTTCCATGCTGCCAGAGTTACCCGACAGCAGACTTCTATTCCTTAGTAATGCAGCATATGCAGGTACTCTTTACCAAATAATAAGTATTCTTGGACCAGATATCACATGAACTAGTCTAGTCCCTGAAGGGGACTTGGTTTACTAGATGCTGTTCTTCTACGGCAAGTAGCTGAAGAGGATTGAGAATCAGAGCAGCTTAAACTTTAAAAGGAAGACTTAAAGAAACCTGTGAAGTAGAGAATATTTTTTAGCAGTAATTTTAAAATGCTTCAGTGGAGGATTCTTGGCAGCTAGAGGGCGACATGGAAACACTGGCTATCTGAAGTAAAGTACCCAGATTGGGTGGGAGTGCTCCAAACAGGAGCTTGGAGTACCAGCGGAGCTTAAATCACCACTCTGTCTGTCATAATAGCTCTCATGCATGTTACCCATGCTGCTGCAGACATTTGTTTTATAACCAGTCTTACATGTGTTTATCCCATCTTCCCTTTCTACTTTTCTATGAATGTAAGTAGTGCGTAACAATGACTTTTCCCTCAAATTGGGCCCTCAAAAAGTAAGTGAAAAGCATGGTGGAAGGGGTAGCATTAACCAGTTACAGCAAAATTGTAAAGTTATTAGAGGACAAAAATTGCATATACTAATAGATGCCCTATTTTTGATCACTGACATGTTAAGTTGTAAACTTGGAGTTAACATATTCCAAAAACCTTAGAAATATAAACTTAAATTGCCATTGAGTTCACTGTAATAGTATTAATATATAGGTAATCCAAGTCTGTGCCCCGACCAGTAATGCTGAAGAAGATGAAGTTGAATGGTTCTATGAAGACCTACAAGACCTACTAGAACTAACACCCAAAAAAGATGTCCTTTTCATTATAGGGGACTGGAATGCAAAAGTAGGAAGTCAAGAAACACCTGGAGTAACAGGCAAATTTGGTCTTGGAGTACAGAATGAAGCAGGGCAAAGACTAATAGAGTTCTGCCAAGAGAACATACTAGTCATAGCAAACACCCTCTTCCAACAACACAAGAGAAGACTCTACACATGGACATCACCAGATGATCAACACCAAAATCAGATTGATTATATCCTTTGCAGCCAAAGATGGAGAAGCTCTATACAGTCAGCAAAAACAAGACCAGGAGCAGACTGTGGCTCAGATCATGAACTCCTTACTGCCAAATTCAGACTTAAATTGAAGAAAGTGGGGAAAACCACTAGACCATTCAGGTATGACCTAAATCAAATCCCTTATGACTATACAGTGGAGGTGAGAAATAGATTTAAGGGACTAGATCTGATAGACAGAGTGCCTAATGAACTATGGATGGAGGTTCATGACATTGTACAGGAGACAGGGATCAAGATCCTCCCCATAGAAAAGAAATGCAAAAAAGCAAAATGGCTGTCTGAGGAGGCCTGACAAATAGCTATGAAAAGAAGAGAAGTGAAAAGCAAAGGAGGAAAGGAAAGACATACCCATTTGAATGCAGAATTCCTAAGAATAGCAAGGAGAGATAAGAAAGCCTCCCTCAGAAATCAATGTAAAGAATTAGAGGAAAACAATGGAATGGGAAAGATTAGAGATCTCTTCAAGAAAATTAGAGATACCAAGGGAACATTTCATGCAAAGATGGGCTTGATAAAGGACAGAAATGGTATGGACCTAACAGAAGCAGAGGATATTAAGAAGAGGTGGCAAGAATACATAGAAGAACTGTACAAAACAGATCTTCATGACCCAGATAATCACAAAGGTGTGATTACTCCCACTCACCTAGAGCTGGACATCCTGGAATGTGAAGTCAGGTGGGCCTTAAGAAGCATCACTACAAACAAAGCTAGTGGAGGTGATGGAATTCCAGTTGAGCTATTTCAAATTCTAAAAGATGATGCTGTGAAAGTGCTGCACTCAATATGTCAGCAAATTTGGAAAACCTGGCAGTGGCCACAGGGCTGGAAAAGGTCACTTTTCATTCCAATCACAAAGAAAGGGAATGTCAAATAATGCTAAAACTACCACACAATTGCACCCATCTCACATGCTAGTAAAGCAATGTTCAAAATTCTCCAAGCCAGGCTTCAGCAATATGTTAACTGGGAACTTCCAGATGTTCAAGCTGGTTTTATAAAAGGCAGAGGAATCAGAGATCAAATTGCCAACATCTGCTGGATCATCTAAAAGTAAGAGAGTTCCAGAAAAACATCTATTTCTGCTTTATTGACTATGGGAAAGCCTTTGACTGTGTGGATCACAATAAACTGTGGAAAATTCTGAAAGAGATCGGACTACCAGACTGCCTGACCTGCTTCTTGAGAAACCTGTATGCAGGTCAGGAAGCAAGAGTTAGAACTGGACATGGACCAACAGATTGGTTCCAAATAGGAAAAGGAGTAGGTCAAGGCTGTATATTGTCACACTGCTTATTTAACTTATATGCAGAGTACATCATGAGAAATGCTGGGCTGGAGGAAGCATGAGCTGGAATCAAGATTGCTGGGAGAAATATAAAAAACCTCAGATATGCAGATGACACCACCCTTATGTCAGATAGTGAAGAAGAACTAAAGAGGCTCTTGATGAAAGTGAAAGAAGAGAGTGAAAAAGTTGGCTTAAATCTCAACATTCAGAAAACTAAGATCATGACATCTGGTCTCATCACTTCATGGCAAATAGATGGGAAACAGTGGAAACAATGGTTGACTTTATTTTTCTGGGCTCCAAAATCACTGCGGATGGTGATTGCAGCCATGAAATTAAAAGACGCTTGCTCCTTGGAAGGAAAGTTATGATCAACCTAGGCAGCATATTAAAAAGGAGAGACATTACTTTCCCAACAAAGGTCCGTCTAGTCAAGGCTATGGTTTTTCCAGTGGTCATGTATGATTGTGAGAGTTGGACTGTGAAGAAAGCTGAGTGCCAAAGAATTGATGTTTTTGAACTGTGGTATTGGAGAAGACTCTTGAGAGTCCCTTGGACTGCAAGGAGATCCACCCAGTCCATCCTAAAGGAGATCAGTCCTGGGTGTTCATTGGAAGGATTGATGCTGAACCTGAAACTCCAATACCACCTGATGCAAAGAGCTAACTCATTGGAAAAGACCTTGATGTTGGGAAAGATTGCGGGCAGGAAGAGAAGGGGATGACAGAGGATGAGATGGTTGGATGGCATCACCAATGCAAAGGACATGGGTTTAGGTGGACTCCGGGAGTTGGTGATAGACAGGGAGGCCTGCTATGCTGAGGTTCATGGGGTCACAAAGAATTGAACACGACTGAGCGACTGAACTGGACTGAAGATATTTTAAGTTAAATGAGATTAAGTTTCCATGGATTCTTCATTTTAGACAGAGTAGTAATGCTAATTCTGCTAGGAATTATTTTGTATAATATAGTATTTTTAAAGGAAACATAATCTATGACTGATTATATACATCATCTTTATTTTTAGATGTTCTTGCTCATAAAATAAATGTATGATTTCTTTCATTTGAAAACTTAACTTTCAAGGTGTTCTTATCCATTTTATTGGTTGCAGGTCAATTACATTAAAATATTTGATTAGACTTTCTATAAATCTGACATCTCACAATCCCTAAACCTAAAAGCATCAACAATTTTGCAATTTCTGGTTATTTCCTTTCTATCATTCTGTGTATGAATATCTTCTCATAGTTGTTATATTAGTTAACTTTTGCCTCCAAAATGATTCATCAAAAACCACCTTAATAAAAGTCAGTACTTTAAAATCATCATTGATTCTTATGAATCCATGGTAAGCTAAAGATCTGGTCTGGTGATTTATACAAGATTTGAATGAGGTGCTCTGCTTTAAGTGTCAGGCCTAGCTGATATGGCTTGGGGCAGTTTTGCATCGTACAATTTATTCTAGGATCCAGGTGAAGGGATCACAACTGTAATAGTATTGGAAGCTCTTAGCATGGCTATGGTGCAACCCAAGAGGGAAAGCAAAAACCTCCTGGTGCCTAATAAGCCCTATGCTTAGAAATGGCACTTTGTCACTTCTGCCATCTCACTGGCTAAAGCAAGTCATATGGCCAAACCTGAAGGCAAGTAGTAGGGAAATGCAATTTTCCTTCAGAGAGGCCACAGCAGAAGTTTGGATGTACAAAGGGATAAATAATTTGGGCTAACAATTCAATTGACTGCAACTGTAGTTATGTATTATTATACTGTAGCTATAAAAATAATCATGACATATTTTCTCTAGCTCTTCCTAACTAGACATTTATGTACATTTTGGTTTGTTGTGTTACATGCAGAATATATCAGTGAACATTTTTTTGCACATAGTTTTCTTTTTACATTTTTCACTAGGATAGCTGCTCAGAAAATACATTGTTCAGTTAAAGTGTATAGATAATTATATGACTCCTGAAAGTAATTTCAACACTACCAGTTGTCATAATATGCACTATTCCATTCCACTTGCACCAGCATGAGAAATCTTTTTATTCCTAGTTGTCATTGCTGCTAAGTATGAATAGCTAGCACCTATTTTTCTTTGTTGTTTCATTGATTATTAAAAAGTTGAATACTTTTACAAATGTATTTATGAGTTGTAAATATCTGCTTTTGAATTCCCTGTTTATATCCCCTACTCAATTAATTATAAGAATGATGCTAAATGAACCAATTGTGCACTATTTCCCATAAGCACCTCAAACTAAACTTAATAGTCAACTCAGCATTTCTCTTCTCAAACTGGTTGGGCTCATCTGGCCCAGTGTTCAGTTTTTATTCATTTATTAAAGTGAGAAATAGGGAGTTTATTATTGTCTCCTTTATCACCCACATCTAAAACCAATAAAAATGTTTTCTATTTCTATTTCTATTTCATATCTACTCACTGTTCTACAACACTAGCCTAGTTCAAACATTGCCCCATCCCAGGCGACTGCAATACTTTCCTTATTGTCCTTTTGGCCTCTAGTTTTTCACAATGTATTCTCAGTATTGCTTCCAAAATTCTTTACTCAGAATTCCTCGATGTACATTATACCTAAACTTGTGAAAGTCCTCCTGCCAGCCTGCTCCATCCTCCACCCATCTGCCCTTGCCTCATTCGTGCTATATGTACCCTAGAGACTCAGAACTACTTTTAGTGGTTACTAGTTATTACCACTTTTCACACCTCCATTCCCTGCAAATGCTGGGCACCTTCCCAGAACACTCATTCCCCAGCACTCCCTGTGCCAAATGCCTGTTTATTCTGCAAGCTCACACCAAAGCTTTCCCTAATTCCCCTTGGCAGATGTCAGTCTTTTTCTCTATGCACTTTGTCCATTTCCATTATAGAATGTGTCTTTGTGGTAACATGTTTTTATCTTTTTCTTTACTTAAGGAAGGTTTGCCTTCTGCTGAGAGACTGTGTCATTTCATTTTCATATCTCTAGCTCTTTGGACAAGGTGCTTCACACAGTGGACAATCATTACATTTTTCCTCAGTTGCTAACAAACAAATAATAATTGAGTAAATTTAAAATGATTTTTTAAAAAAATTAAAATGTAAATTTAAAAATGATTTTATCTAAATAATCAAAATTGTATTCTGGGCCACAGGTGAATAATAACAAGGGAAGATTTAAGTAAGGTTTAAATGTTATTTGCTGTTATTCAGTCACTATATCGTGTCTGACTCCGCGACCCCATGAACTGCAGCATGCCATTCTTCCCTGTCCTTCACTGTCTCCCTGAGTTTGCTAAAGCTCATGTCCATTGAGTCAGTGATGCCATCCAACCGTCTCATCCTCTGTTGCCCTCTTCTCTTGCCCTCAGTCTTTCCCAGCATCAGGGTATTTCAGAGGCTAGCAAGGTAATGCTCAAAATCCTTCAAGCTAGACATCAACAGTACATGAACCAAGAACTTCCAGGTATAAAACCTGGATTCAGAAAAGGCAGAGAAACCAGAGATCAAATTGCCAACATCTTTGTAACTGGTTTGTTTATGTTGAGGTTTGACAGAAAACAGCAAAATTCTGTAAAGCAATTATCCTTCAATAAAAAATAATTAATTAAAAAAACCCAAAGGAATTCCAAAAAAATATCTACTTCTGCTTCATTGACTATTCTAAAGCCTTTGACTGTATGGATCACAGCAAACTGTGGAAACTTCTTAAAGAGATGGAAATACTAGATTACCTAACCTGTCTCCTGAGAAACCTGCATGAAGATCAAGAAGCAACAGTTAGAACTAGACATGGAACAATGGACTGGTTAAAATTGGGAAAGGAGTACATCAAGGCTGTATATTGTCACTCTGCTTATTTAACTTATATTCAGAGTACATCATCTGAAATGCTAGGATGGATTAATCCCAAACAGGAATCAAGATTGCAGGAGAAATAGCAACAACCTCAGATATGCAGATGATACCACTCTAATGGCAGAAAGTGAAGAGAATGAAAGAGAGTCTTGATGAGGGTGAAAGAGGAGAGTGAAAAAGCTGGCTTGAAATTCAGCATTCAAAAAACATAAGATCATGGCATCTGGTTCCATCACTTCATGGCAAATAGAAGGAAATAAGTGGAAGCAGTGACAAGTTTTATTTTCTTGTTCTTCAAAATCACTACAGACAGTAACTGCAGCCGTGAAATTAAAAGATGCTTGCTTCCTGGGAGGAAAGCTATGACAAACCTCGATAGCATATTAAAAAGCAGAGACATCACTTTGCCCTCACAGGTCCTTATAGTCAAAGCTATGGCTTTTCCAGTAGTCATGTACGGATGTGAGTGTTGGACTATAAAGAAGGCTGAATGCCAAAGAATCGATGCTTTCACACTGTGGTGCTGGAGAAGACTCTTGAGAGTCCCTTGGACTGCGAGGAGATCAAACCTGTCAATCTTAAAGGAAATCAGTCCTGAATATTCTTTGGAAGGACTGATGTTGAAGATGAAGCTCCAGTAGTTTGGCCACCTGATGCAAAGAACCAACTCACTGAGAAAGACCCTGATGCTGGGAAAGATTGAGGGTAGGAGGAGAAGTGGGTGACAGAGGATGAGATGGTTGGATGGCATCACCGACTCAACAGACATGAGTTTGAGCAAACTCCAAAAGACAGTGGACAGATAGGGAAGCCATGCTGCAATACATGGGGTTTCAGAGTCGGACAAAAGCATCTGGATATAATACTGAAAATTGGGCTTTTGAAATCTAATATTATTCTTCACATTCAAACCTGATGAAAAAGAGAGAAAATAATAAAGTTTAAATAGTACTTTTAAAAACTTGAAGCTATATCACTAATTTTTGAGCAGACATTTTATAAACACACATGTGAAATGTTCAACTAGAGATAAGAATTATATTCTTCACTTTTTGTTCTCTTCATGGCCCTACTCCCCTCCCACCTACAAGAGAACTGAGCACATCACCTCTCACATGATTTGTCTTCATTATGGTCCCATGGAATACATTAAATAACACATTCAGTGTTTTTTTTCATAAATTGTTAGTTATTCAAGTTAATGTAAAATATAGTTTAGCTTTAGCATATTTAATCTAAAATCTGATGTCTGAATTCTCAATTTTTTTCAAAAGTTGCATATATTATCCTGAATTAAAAGAATGGTTGTCTTTATTTCATCCTTATTTCAGAGTAGTTCAAAAAAAGAAAAAATTGGCTTTTAATCATTGAGAAATTCTTTTTAATTAGTATTTTCTTTTATTGGAATATACGTCTGCCCCAACCCCCACATTCCTCAAGTAACAAGTACTAGTCATTCACAATTCAGCCGAGGCATCTCCTGGTGTCTGAACACTGCCAGACTGCAGATGGCCCTCCTGTGTGTTCCCAAACTGCCCTGTTAGCTCTTAACCACACCGTATCTGACTTTGCCATTAGACAGATGGTGGAGACTGTGTCTATCATATCTGTGTGTGTTACAGCGTCTCTGCTGGTATGCCGCAGATATGTTTTGTCCTGTGCAGTCTCTCCTAATCGTCAAAAATTTTTTCTAATAATTAGTGTATGAATTTCCAATTTCTTTGGAAGAAAATCAGTTCTGAGCCTTAGTCAAACTTGTGTCTACATTCCACTAAACATCGCTGGAACTATGAAACAATTTCAACTTTGAGATGAGGCATGTGGTCTCCAATTTGTCACAGTCACCACGCACACATTTTTCTCATTTGTGTTACCTGCTTCCCCACTGTTGTTATATGGATTTAGGGGGATTTAGGGCTCCTTTAGGTAGACTGTGTGAGGCTGTGCTTCACATCTGTCATTTAAGAGTGCCTGGTCTTGGTGAAGCTTATCTCTCTGCTTATTTACCCATGAAATGGGGGTAATAGTATCCAGCTAATGGGACAGTTGTGTGAATTAAATGAATGAATGTAAATATGAATTAAATGAATGAATGAATGAATGTTTCAGAAGTACTGAAACAGAGTACTGGGCATATCCTTCATACAGTCTATATTTATCCTAAGATGTTGATTTTTGTTTCAGTGTGATAAGAATTTTGAAAAATGAGGAAGCTTGCTATTAGGGAATATTGTTTAATGATAGAAGAGATATATAACCTGTAATGTTCTTTTACTATGATACATACTCAACTAAGAGACAGTGAACCATATTAACAATAGTAGCTGAAACAAAACTTTTTAACTCTCACCTAAAGCCACCAAAAGACATTCATCCTACAAGAGTGTACAGCTGATTCACTGTCTCTACAGTGTTGGTGAAACCCAGATCTTTCCATCTCCAGCCACTACCATCCCACTGGGTGTTGTTTTTATACATACAGTTGAGAATGACTGTTAATCACGTACCCTTGAGGAAGAATGAAAGAGGAAATATATAGTCTCTCACCTTAACTTAAAAACAGACTCTAGAAGTGGTACACTTCTGACCACTTGGTCCAGACTTTGTCACATGGACACATTGAGCTGCAAGGAACACTGGAAAATATAATCCTTAATTTGGTTAATATAGGGCTAACAAATCTCCTTTATCTTGGGAAAAAGAGAGGGGGGACTTCCCTGGCAGTCCAATGGTTAAGACTCCTTGCTTCCAATGCAGGGGGTGTGGGTTAGATCCCTGCAGGGAACTAAGACCCCACGTACTGAGTGGCACAAAACTCAGTAAATAAATAATCAAAAAAATTTTAAAAAGGGGGAAAGAGAGGTAAAGAATTAGGGGAGACAGCAATCGCTGCTACAGCCTCAGAAGGTGAAAGTATAAATTTACAATACTTGTTCAAAATTTTGTCCTGGAAAACAAAAACTATTTTTGTATGGTAGGTATATATGTATATGTTTACTGTTTGCTATTGAGTAGAATAATAATCAGATATATCACAACTATGCCTAAGAGAGGTTCCCTAAAGTTATTAGAACTGCTCCCTTATAACAAGATCCCCTACCATTCACAAGGAGGTACTATGCTCTGTTGAGGCTCTCAATTAGAGAGGTTCCCGATATCTTCCCTGTGGTCCTGCCTAAATCTATATGTATATATATATATATAAAACTCAGTATCAGTGTAGCTCCAGGACTCTAATTATGTAGTCTTGAGATAGATGCTAGGCAGGCCCTGGGTCTTCATGTATGTTTAAAATAAATGATTGGGCATAAGAATTTCCCCTGTAACATTGTGAGACTTTTCAAAGAAAGACCTAAACACTATAATCCAACAAGGAAACTGCATTCTCACATTAAAACAATCTACAATTATCCAAGCAGGCTGAGTGTAATTAGTTAGTTGGAATCAAGCCAGGACATTGAGGCTAACACTGCTACTTTCCCTGAAAGGTGCCTTGGGATTTTTAATGGCCACTTATGGTCAAGCCTGGAGTTTTGCATATCATCTAGAAAATAGTACTCCTGGGAACTTAGCATTTCCAGCTCCACTACTTGCTAACTATTGACAATGTTTCCACAAATAGGGGAAGTAAATGTTAAATACTGATCGCAAGTTTTTTTCTTTCTTTTTTTTTTTCCTGTGAAATCACAACTTGATTATTTTTTCCAGGAGAGTTCTGTGTGTTTTATGAGTGGTCGTACTTGTTGTTGGTAACGATCAATTAGTTTTATATTATTACGTTATTCAAAACTAGTTGAGATGTGTAACTTTATTTTCCAATATCACAAATATGTTTGATAAATTTTAAAAAATATACAGTTTTTAAATTTTAGAAACATTTATCAATGTTCCTTTATAAATAATACACATTAAGATATCTTTATATCATAACAGTATTTTATGAAGACTGAAATAGAATTTTTACATTTTTTTTGCAACTAACACCCTAAACAAAAATACAGAAATTTAGTTGTTTGCTATGTGCAGTGAATTAAACATTTTCCAGTAGAACTTGTCACAATATGGAATCTTTTGAAAATGGAATATTGGAAGAGCTGAAATTCCAGACAGGAAAAATTCTCTTTATATTTCTTAACAGTTTTTACAATCTCTAGAAATTTGATTGATTGCTTTTTTATTTCACTTTCCTAAGAAGCAAATTGCTGAACTTTTTTGGCAAAACATTTTATTATGTTTTTGACAAACCTCACATCTGAGGAAAGTCAAATGAGCTTTTCTTTATGTAGTAAAGTTAGTTTTGTGAAAAACACATTTAGTATTATAAAAATATTTTGATAAAGTTATTTTTGTTTTTCTTTACCAGAAACTTGCATTTTTTAAATTTAAAAGGTAATTAAGCTTTGATTTTAACTTTACCATTTGTGAAGTCAGTTCAGTTCAGTACAGTCGCTCAGTCCTGTCCGACTCTTTGCGACCCCATGAACCGCAACACACCAGGCCTTCCTGTCCATCACCAACTCCCAGAGTCCACCCAAACCCATGTCCATTGTGTTGGTGATGCAATCCAACCATCTCATCCTCTGTCGTCCCCTTCTCCTCCTGCCTTAATTCTTTACCAGCATCAGGATCTTTTCAAATGAATCAGCTCTCCGCATCAGGTGGCCAAAATATTGGAGTTTCAGCTTCAACATCAGTCCTTCCAATGAACACCCAGGACTGGTCTCCTTTAGGATGGACTGGTTGGATCTCCTTGCAGTCCAAGGGACTCTCAAGAGCCTTCTCCAACGCCACAGTTCAAAAGCATCAATTCTTCGGCGCTCAGCTTTCTTTATAGTCCAACTCTCACATCCACACATGACTGCTGGAAAAACCATAGCCTTGACTAGACAGATCTTTATTGGCAAAGTAATGTCTCTGCTTTTTAATGTGCTATCTAGGTTGGTCATAACTTTCCTTCCAAGGAGCAAGCGTCTTTTAATTTCATGGCTGTAATCACCATCTGCAGTGATTGTGGAGCCCAGAAAAATAAAGTCAGCCATTGTTTCCACTGTTTCCCCATCTATTTGCCATGAAGTGATGGGACCAGATGCCATAATCTTAGTTTTCTGAATGTTGAGGTTTAAGCCAACTTTTTCACTCTCCTCTTTCACTTTAGTCAAGAGGCTCTTTAGTTCTTCTTAGACAATCCATGTAGAAAATATCTCATCCCTTTTAAAATAATAAGATCACTATACAGGCTATTGTGAGGGTTAAAAAGAGGCCCTCCCTGTAATTATTCTGGAACAAACAGATATTAACTGACTGTGGATATTGGATGCATAGTCATACTACCTGTGGTATGTTTAATCACAATTTATATATTCATGGGTGTGAATATATAATTGATGAAAGTCCTGTGGTTTAATGTCTGTGTGCACAGGCTCTAGAAATTACCATCACTGAACTCTGATACTTATAATGCTGGAACATTATTCAGAGACTTTCAAATTGATTTAATTATTTCTTAAATCAGATAATACAAACATCCAACTCATAGATCAGAATTCACCAGATGAGTGAGTTTCTGTTTTGAGGTGTTCATGTTAATACTGCTTTATTATTCTACTTATTTTCTGTGTAATTACCTATAATTTTAAAGATTTAATTTTAATGTCTTCTATATTTTGTATATATTATGTGTTTGATGTAATTATAAGTTATATATTATCATGCTTGCAGTAGTTTTATGCAGACACATCCCTTATTGTTTAGCAATAATTATGATATATCCCTATCTATCATCTCATTTATCCTTATATAATGCTATAAAGTAGTAGTACACATTTTTTCTGATGAATAAAGTGAAGCTTTGTTTCACTAACATCATAGGTAGGATATTTTGTTTCGTATTATATGTGTGGTCTTCCCTGGTGGCTCAAATGGTAAAGAATATTCAGGAGACCTGCGTTTGATCCCTGGGTTGGGAAGATCCTCTGGAGAAGGAGATGGCTACTCACTCCAGTAATCTTGCTTGGAGATTTCCATTGACAGAGGAACCTGGGGGCTAACAGTCCATGGGGTTGGAAAGAGTCAGATACAACTGAGCAACTAACTCACTCTTTCACTCATTACATGAATGCATTATGAATACATATGCCTAAAGCATATTTTAATTGCACTGAAGCTATATTTAAATATCTTTTACTTTTTATTGGTGAAATCATTCTCATATTTTAAAACTATTTTAAAAGATATTTACAATAGCTGTATACTACTCAGCATATATATTACACTACAATTTATTAGTCCAGTAGTGCTAAATATTTTTAAAATCTCTAACATTTTGCATTAATATGTAATACTCTCACAAACATTTGTTTATTATATTTTTGACAAATTCTCTAATTAAACAAAAATTACTAATTTAAGATGCTGATGCTTATTCATGAATTAATTTTGAGAATAGTTATAGCATTGTATTATTAAGTATGTCAGATTTATAAAAATAGGAGACTCAAGTGGCAATGTTACTCAAAGGAATTAAGACATAGTTCACTGTCCTTTCATGAAGCACTAAGTTAATTAACTTCCACATGCCTTGAATTTCACAGTTTTAGGATAGGAACAGCAACATAGAGTCAAAACAAAAATGTCCCAGAAAAAAAAAATTATTTAAATATTGATGGTATTAAAAATCTCCACTGATGTCCTTTAGTCTCTAAATAGAGTCCAACTCTTTGCGACACCATGGACTGCACTGTCCTTCACCCGATCTTCACTGAATTGTAAAAGTAAATGGGATAGCACAGAGAAGCACACAGAATTCCTTTGAAGAAAGGCAATATGTGAAATAGGAAGGACGTTAAGTATTTCCTGTAACAAACAATGATGTAAATGTAGAATGTGCCGTGGAGCTGATCCCTGTTGGATTTCTTTTTATTTTTTATCTTTCAAGATTCAGTATCTCAGAGGTTTCAAAGCAACACAGAATTATGAATATAACTCAAGAGCCACCTGCCACTGTGATCTTGATAGATCCTGGCCTCAGGGATCTCCATTATAGAGGGCTATTATTGAATTGTTTCAGCTTGCTTTTTTCTCTGTGTGTGTGTCTAAAGAGTAATACATTAACACCGTTAAAACCAGTAACCCGCGCCTTGCCTCCTCTAGCCTCTCTCTTCTGATGGTTATCAATGTATGTTTGAATATGTCTTGAATGTGATTAGTACTTGTTTTGTCAGTTTTAGACATCATCTATTGTTTTATTGCCCCTAGGTATTGCATTAGATGAATCTTCATTCTTCTCCAACTTTTCTAATAGAGTAAAAAAACAACAACAAATAAACAAGTATGGGTTTTAGGGTCACAAACCAGCTTCCAGCCTATGGCAAACAGAGGCTGCATAGAGCCCCGTTGAAATGGCTCTAATGTCTGCTCAGCTGTGGTAACAACATTTGCTACTAGGGATGAAGATTTGTTGCAGAAGGCCTCACTATAACCACAGCCCTCCAAATGGACAAGAGAGGGAAACTACAGCACTTCAAAAAATAAATAAATAAAAATAACCTGAGATATGGAGTGAGAGGAAAGAGCCCAATCTCAAGATCCGTGCATCCTAATTATAGAGAAGAGATCAAATTTTGGTTCACAATTTGATCCCCAGACTATTACCTGGCATTTTTTTAGAGCAGGAGAAAAAACAATGGACAACTAAAATTTCATCTACACTCCGCCCCTGACTGAAAGTGTCCTAGTTGTCTAATGTCATTTCTTGGGATTTCTTTCTTTTGAAAGTTTGATTAACAGAATGACTTCTTAGGCATTTCTTTGACCTGTTGATTTCAGTGCTAGTGGGACCTGAAAGTCACTTAATTCCTTTCTTTCTAAAGAAGAAATTCTGTTTGTTGCATAGAAATCAGGTTTTTTTTTTTTTTTTATAACAAAAGCCCATTGAGAATTATTAATATACAGAGTAAACTTTTCTTTCTCCTTTGCTGCCTCTAGCCTCCAAGAATCAGATGTATATTACCACGGGGCTGATTGGTTTAGAACCAATAAGGTCTGGGGGTATAATTCCTGAATGTAACTGTTTTTTTCTACTTTTGTCCCCTTTATCTAAATCACAGTTTAACCTTCCATTGTCCTTAGTTTTCTTTGTGCTATTAAGTTACTCCTGTAGACAAGACCATGGTAGTATACAGCCAGTTACTGCATTTCATCTTTCAGGTTAGCTTTCACCTATATAAAACACACATAACTTCTGTGGTCAGCATATGGTGTACCTTGGCAATATTTCAGCAGCACACGTTCCAAACTTCATTCTATAGCCAGAGGCTTATTTCACCTCCATTACAACAAATGGGATCCCAAAATGAATGAAGAGGCGATGTAGAATCCATTGCTTTCTCAACTCCATCCTTCACGAAACACTGGGGCTTTTTTACTTCTTTCGTGCGTGCAGGCTCAGTCATTCAGTTGTGTCCAATTCCTTGCAACCCCACAGACAGTAGCCCGCCAGGCTCCTCTGTCCATGGGATTTTCCAGGCAAGAATACTGGAGTGGGTTGTTCTTCCTGCAGAGAAGCTTCCCACCCCAGGAATCAAACCCATGTCTCCTGCATTAGCACACAGATTCTTTACCACTGTGCCATCTGGGAAATCCCCCTTACTTTTTTGCTTTTCTCTAAATCATAAAGCTACCTCACTTTCCCTTTCTATTCTCTATCACTAGGTAGAAGAGCTAATAAGACTTGATAAGTGAGATACAATATCAATATGGTTATTGGTGTAAAGCCTGAATAATTATAGAGGAACTCCCAGATTTATATAAAACATTATTTATCTAAAATATTTTTTTCAATTTAAATCTAGGAGTTCTTCAATAAATTAGATGTGGTAAACTGCCAGCCAAAGAATGTAACTGGACCACAGGTGTGCTTGGCTTTGTATAGCAAATGTTTAAAAGTGGGATATTTACCAATAAATTCTGAATTCCTGATGCCGTGAAAAAAACTGAACTCTGGCAACCCTAGGCTCAAACTGCCTCTGGGTAACACTTTTGGATGTGGGTGTAGTTGTAAGAGTGTCTGCATTTGCCACGGTTCCACCCACTCCTATATTTTAGCCTTCCTCACCTTACCCATTGAAGGCCAAGCCCAAGAAGACATTAGAGTTTAAGACAGAATTCTGTGTTTTGCTAATTAGAGCATTTAAAAGAGGAGGTGTTGTAGAATGCTTTATCACTCAGACCTTTTACCAAAAACTTAATAATGAAATGAAAGTCGCTCAGGCATGTCCCAGCTTTTTGTGACCCCATGGACTGTAGCCAGTCAGGCTCCTCTGCATGGGATTTTTTTCAGGCAAGAATACTGGAGCTGGTTGCCATTCCCTTCACCAGGGGATCGTCCCCACCCAGGGATTGAACCTGGGTCTCCTGCATTGTAGGCAGATTCTTTACTGTCTGAACCACCAGAGTGAAGCCCAACAAAAAGTTAATGTAGGCTATTTAGATAAATCTACAGGAAATTTATGGTTTTGGTTTTTATCATCTTTTTCTCATTCGTTTTCTTAGAATATAGTCCTTTTTTAATTTATCAAATGAGTCACAAGGCACTACTTTTTGGATTGACTTCTCTTTGAGTACTTCTGAAAAGAAATGTTGTTTGGCATAAAAAAAATTAACTTGATACATTTTCTTATTATAAACATGCATTTACCACCTGTTAGCCAAATAGATTCAAAACTGCTGATTAGCAAAGTTGAGTGAATTAGTGGATAAAATGTATAAATAAATAAACTTCTATACTTTAGTATGTCTACATTGTGTGGAAGGATTTTCCTTGAAAATGTGCCAACTTTTTTTTTTTTTCCAACTTTTGGATCACATCTTATTATCCTAGCTGTAATTAGAAATCTTGTGAAATTAAGAAACATTAAATTCAATGAGTTTTCAGCATCGGAAATTTGCCCAGAGGCACCCAGCGGATTGGTCTGCCCAGGATTGGGTTTTCACAGACTTCTCCCTCCTCTCCTCCTATTCACTCTAAAAGGGAGCGTCTCTTCCACTTAGCTAATTAATTACACCTGCCAACAAGCAGATGGTTCTGTAGGCTTTGAAGCAGGGAAATAGCTAGGTGCATATCAGAGATGAAGCTCCCTTCAGTTTCACTTTAGATTATAACTCTTGGAGCTTCAGAGAAAAGAGAATATTAAATGATTACGAAAGGAACATTTTAATTATTTTTTTTGAAAATGTATTTTAAGGCATGAAGATGTTGTTCTTTTTTTATTTCTGATCTCAATACAAATACACTTTTATAATAATTATGTTTAGCATCTAGTTAGGAGCAATACTTGCCAGATGTTGCAGTCCAATTGTTCTGAGCCTTAACGTAAAATGAGAATAGAGGACCAGGGCCACTTAGAAAATTGCTGAGAACAGTTCTCAAAATATGATAACTTTTAAGTAAATTATATTTTTATGTTGTTGTTTAATTATAAGGAAAGATGTATATGTAACGATGGTAAAGTAGAACTGAAGCCACAAGTGGTACTCCTGCTAACATCAACACTAGTAGTCCAGATTTTTATGCTGATCTAGCTTTTTTTTCACCCCCTTTTCACCCCTTTTCTTCCTCTTGTATCTGAAGCTTGGTAGCTTAAAATAGAGATTATCACAGGAGATTAATTTTCTATGTAGTTCTACTTTATGTGTTAGAAAATTTTAGTGAAGGACTTCGTATTTGGAAGATAATGAAGTCTTTGAAATGTAATGCATCCTTTTATTAGGGGTAGAATAAAAATTCATCTATGTATAGTATATACTTATCTGGTTTCTCAGTATGTTTATGAAATTAATGTAAATAAATTTCCCCAACTTCCAAGTAAAATCACCTACCTCCTTTTCCACTATTAAAATAAAACAAGTTATCTTATACACATATCTAAAACTGAATATACTTATAATAAAGAAAGGAGGATAATTTTTTAAAAAATGTATACCCCAGGAAAATATTTCAGTCATCTTACAATATTGAGTTGTATACAATTCAATTCAGTACTATTACCTATAAAGAAGATACCTTGATAAATATACATTTTACCATGTTTTAATTTTTTAATTCCTTTTCCTTCATGTAAACCATTAAAATGATTAGAATTTAAACTTAAATTCTCATTGATTTCATTTCACTAATTTGAATGTTTTGCTCTTTTGTACTCTTTGTATTAACTGCTTAACAGCACTTAAGAAAAAAAAAAAATATATATATATATACATATATACAGAGAATGCAGATTTGGTTAGGAGAACCAGATGCCCTGTATATCCAAATTACCCATTTTCATATCTTTAGAAATCCAGTTGCAAAGAACATAGAGACAGATTCTATTCTGGCTATGATTTGGATAAGGTAATTAAAAATCATTTTACCCTATTTATTAAAATGTAGCTCCCCAAAACTAAGCACATATAGAGTTTCCAGAGTACTTGAACATAATAACATTGCCTTTCTTTTCTTTAATTCAGAGTGTTTACTTAAGTAGGCTGAATCCTTGAAATTTTATTGTGCTGCCTTTTCCTATGTGTCTACTTTCAACAGAGGCAAAAGGAAGGCACCTCCAATAATGAGATTGGGATGTAGTCCAACCATCTAACAGAGCCAGGATGTTTTTTAAATACACAGTTTTTCATGCAGAAAATATACCTTAAAAGCATAATTTTACCTTTCAACTCAATAAAGTATTTTCAAAAAGACTTCAGGGAAATTACTGTGACTTCTTAATTATACTTAGAAGTAGATTACATAAGCTAAAGTTGTGCTTCATCTCCGCTTAAACTCGCCTCCCCCACTTTAAATTTCTCAGTCTTTCCTTCCTGATATGGAAGGGGTATAGAATAAAGTTTAAAAGCAGGACCCCAACTCAGCAGGCAGAATGAGCTGGAATCGTAGTTCTCTAGAAGACTGAACTCTCCAAACTTTTCTTATCTATAAAATTAGATTAGTATTAATTAACTCATAGGACTCCTGTAAGAATTGAGAGAAATATTAGATTAGAAGTAAATTCAAACAGTGGCAGCATTACCAAGAGCTGTTAGAGGGAGGTGATTAACAGTGGGCTTCGGAGCATGGTGAGCCTTTAGATCCTACTTTGATCTCTGTCTCTGTATGAGGCAGTTGCACCTTGATTTATCATTCTGTGTTTCATTTGTTATGTTTTGGGGCTACAGGAATCCTAACTAAAAAAGAAAATTCTGGATTCAGCATCTTAATTAATGTAATGAGTTCCCAGAACCTATACTATGCTCCTAAAAGGGCATCTGAAACTCAAGTTGAAAGTAATTGTTGAAAATAAGTAAACACAACCCATATATAACTTGGTCTAAGAATCCTACCTCAAAAGTGTATTTATGAAAGGGAGCAGAGATAATTTTCAAGCAAGACAGAAGCAATCAGCTTATCAGAGAACTTTTCTTATCTTCCCCTTCATAGTAATAATAATAATGCATGGACTGAATGTCATCTAACAGACACTGTGATGAGCATTTACATGTATTAACTCATTTTCTCCTTATAATTTCCCTGTGAGGGAGGCATTGTTAATACCCATATCCTCATTTTATAGATGAGGGAACTGAGACTTGGGGAGGATAACTAACATAACCAAAGTCTCACAGGTCATCTATGGGGGGAGTCTTGGTTACCCACAGGAATGAAGCCTCTGCAACATTTTATATTCCCGTAGTTTTCCCTTCTCAAATGTCAGCTCTCTAGTTGACTGAACCATCTGACATATTATGCATCTTGGCACTTGGGTCATTTCTTCATGTCCAGTCTCCAAGAGCAGCCAAATACCCAAAATACATTTTAAATCATTATTTATTAACCCTGGAAGCATTTTATGGTGGAAGCATTTTAAGATAAAAGTATACCTTAATTTAGAAGATAATGACAGTACAAGCTACAGAGCTATACCATTGTATAGTGGAGTCATCTTTTATGACATCAGAAGTCACAATATGAAAATTATCAGAGTGGTGTTACTAGGATCCATAGAATATAATTATTCATTAAATATTCTCAAAGAACTTTTATGAGCTTTTTCTTCACATATTTTAAGTATGTAGCTTTAACTCTTAAAAGCTCTGAGCAAATATGGGGGGATAAATTGGGAAATTGGGATCGACATATACTCACCATTATATATAAAATAGCTAACTAATAACCTAAAGTATAGCACAGTAAATTCAGTATTCTATACTGGTCTATATGAGAAAAGCATATAGAACAAGGGTGGATATATGTATGTGTATAACTGATTCACTTTGCTGTATCCCTGTAACTAACACAACATTGTAAATCAACTGCAGTCCAATAAAATTTTAAGAAAATGAATAAAATAAAATTGGCCCTGAGTGACAGAGCTTATATATGACAGGGGAAAAAATATTTTAAGTAGAAGAAGGTAAGGGAAAAGAATACATACCGTGCTATTCCATTTATACTGGCAAAGAGCTTGCCTAGTGACTCAGATGGTAAAGAATCTGCCTGCAATGTGGGAGACCTGGCTTTCATCTCTGGGTCAGGAGAATCCTCTGGAGAAGGGAATGGTAAATCCAGTATTCTTGCCTAGAGAATTCCATGGACATAGGAGTCTGGAGGGCTAAAGTCCATGGGGGTCACAAAGAGTCAGACACAACTGAGTGGCTAACACACACACACACACACACACACACACACACACACACACACACACACATCACATCACATCCATACTGGCAAAACTAATATGTGGCAACAGAATAGTGGATTTGGGAATGCTTGATTGAGAAGGAGCCAGGATGACTTTCTGGAGGAACAGAAATATTCTTTATTTTTGTCTGGGTAGTGACTACATGGAGATAGATACATAAACACCAAACACACATATATTTTAAAAACATTGAACTTAAGATTTGTACATTTGACCATGATTTAGTGACTCAAACAAAAAAAAATAGATATAATAATTTAAAACTTTATGCAAACCAATCTAACTTCAAAACTCTTCCTCTCTCCATTTTTCCATGATACCTGTTATTTCAGGTTTTGAAACCTGTGCTTTACAAAATGATAACTAGTCCTACTCAGTTATTATTTTCTAATTGTTTTTGGATTAAAACTGTGCTTAAAAGAGATAATCATTGTAGACTTATCTGTGGGTTTTGTAAGTGTTCTAGGATCTGATTCTTTGCACTCATATTTTATGATTTCTTTATTTTATAATTTTTTATTTATTATTTTTGGCATCACTTTAATGTTATAGATATTTTATCAGAGACACTCAGGCCCCCAAGCCATGCATTTGTTATTTTTTTACTAGTCTTATATAGCCTCTTAAAATGGTGATGCTTGTGATTGTATTATAATCATTCTACAAGATTAAATCATTCTGCTTTCTCTTGCTTGATTTTTTATTGCAAGTCCTAGCTTGCCAGCAACAAACATATACAGCAATATTATTTATTGTTATTATCATCAAGAAAAAGTATGCTTTTCTGAAAAACTCTAAAGAAAGTGAAGAAATCACACATTGTGAGAAGTTATTAAAACTATATAAACTAATACTGTAGGTGAGATATTTGAAAGTGACCTTGTAGTATAGCCCAGGCTTACTGTATTAAAGTCTGTAAATAAAAGGGACAAATCATTTCCAGACACTAATAGGACTGTCCCCCTTATTGGTAATGAAAGCAATGAACTCTACTGATTTGTTTTACTGACGCAGTTACATTTTCTGGAAACTTGGATCAGTTACTTAAGAAGATTGTTGTCTGTAATAAAGGCTTTTGGTGGATAGGGGAATAAAAATGTTTGATATTTATGCAAGGGGTATTCTATTTTAATAATAAGCAGATAGAAAATGTTTCATTCTTTCTCTTTATTTACCTTTGATTGTGTTCATCTCTCTTTTATTAGATAGATATGGTGACTCAGCTGGTAAGGGATCTGCTTGCAATGCGGGAGACCTGGGTTTGATCCCTGGGTTGGGAAGATTCCCCTGGAGGAGGGAATGGCTACCGGCTCCAGTATTCTGGCCTGGAGAGTTCCATGGATGGAGGAGCCTGAAGGGCTACAGTCCATGGGGTTACAAAGAGCTGGACATGACAGTGACTTTCACTCTCACTATTCATTCATTAATATGAATTTTTTCATTCAGCTTCTCAAAGCCATAATTTTCTGTTTATTTTTATAATTTTTATATAGTTTTAATGCATTTTTCTAAAATATTATTAAGTACCATTTCCAAAACACTGAGTCAGACCCCCCTACAGGAAATTAAAGTTAGGAGGGTAGGTACATCAATCACTCAGTTGTTTACTAATAACCTCAAAAAGAAATCAGTTTTACCACAGTGCTTTGTAAATGTTTCACACATAGGAATATCTATTTTCAGGTAAATGGAAATAAACCTCTTCCCTTAAAAATTATACTTCCAAAATAGTATGCTAGAGACTAAACTTTATTAATCCTTGGGGAGGTACACATTAAAATGATACCACTTACCACTAACCAGAATGGCTACAAAAAAATAGAAAAAACACAGCTTGACAAGGTTAAGAAGCAAATAGATCTCTCATACTCTACTGATGGGAATATAAGTTGGCAAAAGCACTTTGGAAAATTGTCACTGTGGTCCAGGAATTTCACTTCTATGTATGTCTACAACATAAATGTGTATGTATTGTCACTAAAAGGCATATCCTAGGATGTTCTAGTAGCACTAGAGGTAATAGTTCAAATGTGAAAAATATACGACCCAGATGTCCATGCAGAATTAGATAAACAAAACATGCAATACCATACAGCAACGAACATGAACAGTATAGGTGAATTTCACAAACATAATTTTGAGTAAACGGGAGCCAGACAAGAAGAATGCATGTAATATTATTCCATTTATGTACAAAGTACAAAAATACGTGAAAGTGATCTTGCTCAAAATTAGGATAGAGATTTCAATAGGGAGTGAAAGCATGAGAAAAGCTTCTGTTGTGCTGGAATGTTCTGTTTTTTGATCTGAGTACTGGGTACTTGTGTGTTCAGTTAGAAAATTACTTTGCATATGATAGATGCACATCTTTGTACGTATGCCTGTGTGATTGTTAAGTCACTTCAGCTGTGTCCAACTCTTTGCGAAGCTATGGACTGTGGCCTGCCAGGCTCCTCTATCTATGGGATTCTCTAGCCAAGAATAATGGAGTGGGTTTCCATGCCCTCCTCCGGAGGATCTTCCTGACCTAGGGACTGAACCCACATCTCTTATGTCTTCTGCATTGGCAGGCAGGTTCTTTATCACTAGCACAACCTGGGAAGCTGCTCTGTATGTGTATTGCACTTAAACAGAAAAGTTGGAAAAAAAATTTTGCACTGTTTAATTCACAAGATTTAGGTTTTGTATGTATGTACAAAATGCCAAGAGATTTCTTCTGAGTCAGTGTGGCAGAGACTGCTTGTGGTGTCCCAAGTCCATTATAACTGTGTAACTTTTAAACAGTATTTAGCTTTAGCTAGTCATAAGACTACTCAGTACATAAACTGCAATTCCTTATGTTTCATGGCCAGCTGTGGCTCCATGACTGAATTCAAACCAACAAGACAAAAATATAACTGTCTTGTGGCAGTCTGCAAGGATCCTCATTAAGAGACAATATAATCAGTAAACAGCTATTTGAATAATTACTAAATATAAACTGTAATGTAATCAATAATTGTGTGACAGAGCCTAAGAATACAATATTCCCGTTATAGTGTTGAACAAACTGAGTCCATAAATATATACAAGGTCAAACATCTAGTAAGCAAAGAACTAGATTTTGAAGTTAGTTTTATCCAGCTAATTAGATTGAGTATTATTGTTTTATACTCAAAGCCCTAATAGAGAAATATTAATCTATCTCTCTACCTACCTACCTACCTATATCTATCATCTTTTTATCTTTCCATCTACCTATAGTATGCAATATATTATAAGTGTGATATATAAGATGAATTCGTGGGGAGGTTGGATTAGAAGCAAAATGTTGAATCTGCTATGAGAATATAGAAGTAGCAGGGAATATAAAAATAATAGGATAAATTAAAATAAACATGGGAATTTTATTTAGGGTGTCATGACAGATTAAATACTGAGGTGAAAGAATTAATTATAAATCTCAAGTTTTGAGTTTTATAGCATGTTACTTTGATTGTAGCGGAAATATGGAAATACAGGGGGAGTATAAGTTTGGGAGAAATCATTACAAAAAATATTAAACATGTTGACACATACATAGAATTATATAATAAAGTGAGAGAACAATTTGAGAAGGAGATTCTATATTTGTAATATAAGGCCAGTTACAATGCAAAATTTATTCTAAAATTTTCCAGAGACTAGGAATGTCTAAGTCGATTACTACCTCCTTAATGAATTGATACATTAAGATCAAACTAATTTTGTTTAATATTATATATAGTTATAGTGTAATCATCATCTAGTGCATAAGGAGAAGATATCACTATTGTGTTATTATTTAAGCAACTAACAGCGTCTTACAAATGTTAGTCATGTTCTGAAGATATCAGTATTATTATAATCTTCAAAAGTATTTGAATTTCCAGTATGTGCTTGACACTTTCTTTGGTACCAGGGCCCCAGAAAGATGTATATTGTGGTTCTTATCCTCCAGAGACCTATATTATGCTAAAGAAAAGTACACAAAAGAACAAAGAAGGTGAAGTAGCATTTGCTTTGTTAGATGAGTGATCCAGATAATCAGTGTCATAAAAGTTAGAGGCACTTCTCCAAAAACTAAAAGGTCATGGTAGACTTCTCAGCAAAGCTAGGACTCAAGCTAAAAAGTATTTGATTGGATTTAAGCTAAAACATTGGATCCTGAAATGTGTATTAATACGTTGGAACATTGTAGAGAGAATTACTGAGCTCCATTCAATTGAAATAAAGATTATTTTTGCTATAATTTTCTATCTTAAGCCGACTTTCAATGAATGTTCTAATCATTTCTTCTTGAAATTGCCTTGCTCTGTTAAAAAAAACTGCCCACTGTTTCTTCCTAACATTTGGTATCTGCATCATGAGCTTTTGACTCTGATCATTGAGCTGAAATACAGAAGGTTACATCACTCATTTACATTATCACCCTCTCCCCACTCCCAATACAAATGTGACATTTCAATTTTGCACACTTCAACTCTCCTTAAATCATCTGTATAAAAACTTCAAAGCTTGATTGATGATGAATGAGCCATTGTCTCCTCAAGCACCCGGTTCTCATTAGCCTTTAGAGTCTCAGCTTATTAATAATGAACCTTGAGGGCTGAGCCAGTGGGGTAGCAGCAATTCATTGTGCTCCTAGCTGAAAGGTCTGGGTTTGGGAAAGATACAGAAATCTCTGGACCAAGTCCATTCCAGAGATGATGTATTAAGTATCACAGGTGGATGATGTGAGCTATATTACTTTTGTATCATTATCTGCCAACAGACTTTCATGGCTTAAGGTGATGACAGTGAAAAAGATGCATTGCTTTATGTCTGAGGAAATCCAGTAACTGCTTCCTGTAGCTTCATCTTGAAGATGGACTTTTGCCACTTTGGGTTTTGACTTCTTGATTATGACCTTTGGCTTGGATAGGCAATGAAAGTCTGACATATGCATTATTCAGAGGTTCTCAATTAGACAAGTGCAATATTTTCAATCTTTATTTTTATTATCATTTTAATTCTAAGGTTGACCTGTAAACACACACATGCAAAAAAAGGCATTTAGATATACAATCAAGGATTGAGGTTTAGTATTTCATCCTTGCTTGTGTTTGATAGCTTTGTGAGTAAAAGGAAATGTTTATTATTGATACCAATCATATAGACTAAAGTGGAATACAACTAACTGCACTTAAAGTTATAATCTTTACTTTGTAAAAAGAGAAAGACATTCAACCTTGTTTATGAATTGTGGCTGGTGGGGTCAAAGCAATTTTGTCAACTTCTTAAACTGAGGAAGAAGGTCATATTAATCTGTATTTTCAGCAGGGATGCTACATCACAATTAGGATGTTTCATACAGGGCACGGGAACAAATGCCAGGATTCAGTATTTTATCACATTTTCTTTTGAGAGAATATATTTGCAAAATGTCAGTGATTCTCTTAATGGTCATTCACCCCCCCCAAATTCAGTATAATAACTAGCATTTGAAAAGAAATGAAAAGTACAAAAGAACTTATTTAAATAACACAAACACTCGCTTCTTCATTAGACTCATGCAAATGAGAATTGAGGGAAATAAATGGCCAAATGTACAATCTTTGTGGAGTGGAATGCTAAGACAAAGCTACTTTATGCATTCTCTAGAATGTCATATTGTCACTTTACACTCTTCTAAAAAATGATTGAAGTAGCAATGTGAGGTAGATTTATGCTGCTGCTGCTAAGTCGCTTCAGTCATGTCCGACTCTGTGCGACCCCATAGACGGCAGCCCACCAGGCTCCCCCGTCCCTGGGATTCTCCAGGCAAGAACACTGGAGTGGGTTGCCATTTCCTTCTCCAGAGGTAGATTTATGGTTCAGTATAAAACATGCGTTTAGACTCTTGTGTAGCATGAATTAGATATTTTGCACAGGTTGGGGGAAGTTTGCCTTTCTCTGACTGATCAAAGTCATCTTTATTCACCTGATAAATAATAATGGAATTTGGTGAACAAAATGGGTTTATGGATGCCAGTTCAGGATGGGGAACACGTGTAAGTCCATGGCTGATTCATGTCAATGTATGGCAAAAACCACCACAATATTGTAAAGTAATTAGCCTCCAACTAATAAAAATAAATGGAAAAAAAAAAAGAAAATTTCCTAGTATACCTTATAAATATTAAACATTCTACCTGTAGTAATTTTGCACATTATCAATTAACAGCTTATATAAAGAAAGCTCTTTCTAATTCAAATTATAAAAACTCTAACCTCAAAATTATGTATATAATATATAATTTTATACACAAAATATTATATATTTTTTTAATGAAGCAAACTTTTACAGTGCATCTGACTTGTGCCTACAGTTTTGAACAAAACAGATATGACTCCTGGCTTAATGAAATGTGGGAACCAGTAAAAATGACCTCAGTTCAGCAGGCACTCAGTCATGTCTGACTCTCTCTGACCCCATGGACTGCAGCACACCAGGTCTCCCTGTCCATCACCAACTCCCGGAGTTTACTCAAACTCATGTCCATTGAGTCGGTGATGCCATCCAGCCATCTCATCCTCTGTCGTCCCCTTCTCCTCCTGCCCCCAATCCCTCCCAGCATCAGGGTCTTTTCCAATGAGTCAACTCTTCGCATAAGGTGGCCAAAGTATTGGAGTTTCAGCTTCAACATCAGTCCTTCCAATGAACACCCAGGACTGATCTCTTTTAGGATGGACTGATTGGGTCTCCTTGCAGTTCAAGGGACTCTCAAGAGTCTTCTCCAACACCACAGTTCAAAAGCATCAATGGCATTGTTATACAAGACAGTTTTGTTCTGTAAACTTGCTGGAAATATTTTTAAATAATATGATAAGACAAATAGCAGATTTTTTTTCCTACCAATTGTTTCAGTGACCAAGAATCTATTTGTGTCTGTCTTTATTTACTCTGATGTATTTCCTGCAGGGAAAGTGAAGTTAAATGGAATGAGATTAGTGTACCTTGAAATCATTTAATTATTCAACATTTTTTTGAGTCCTTCTATACTTCCAGGCATCTTTGAATTTCAATTAAATTTGTGCCTCATTTGCCTAGATTCCTTTGAAATTGTCTTGTGTCATGATTTTAAAATATAATTATTAATCACAATTTCATGCTGCTAGTGGAATAAAAACTCTTGGTATAACAAATTTGACACAAGCTGTTAGCAAAGGTATAGCCAGACATTTTTCTGGTATCATCCTAGATAAATATCTTAACAAGATTTTCTCTTTTTCTAATCTTTGTCCCTTTTTTTCTAATCTAAACAGATAATTTTAGAAAATCTTTTATGGTCAATGACTTTATGGCCTTTCCTAGTGGCTCAGATGGTAAAGTGTCTGCCTACAATGCAGGAGACCCGGGTTCAGTCTCTGGGTGGGGAAGATCTCATGGAGAAGGAAATGTCAGCCCACTCCAGTACTCTTGCCTGGAAAATCCCATGGATGGAGGAGCCTGGTAGGCTACAGTTATGGGGTCGCAAAGAGTTAGACATGACTGAAAGACTTCTTTTCACGTTCTTTCATGGTCAATGAAGGTAGAAACTTTAGCTACCCCTTTTGTCTGGTAAATAATCTGTGTCTTTTAGCAACTTTCTTGCAGGTTAGTACCTTTCCCTAGAATTTTTTTAGTCCAGCAATAAATCTAACTGAATATATCCACACATAACATATTAATTAATAGTCTAACACTAACACTGTATAAAGTTATGAAATAAATGTAAATGATATAAATGAGTAAATTCAATTTGACATTATTTCCTGATGCATATTTAGGTAATCAAGTTAATCAAAAGAAAATATAAGATGAAGTGGACACAAAACTCTTCTATAAATTTCAATACAATACACACTTTCTGATTGTGAAATTATGGCATTCAAAGGCAGATTATGGTCTAAGCCAAACATAAAGAGGGGGAAAAAAGACTATTTTCAGGGAAAATATACACATGCATGAATAAGCTATCTATTATTAAGTACTAAAATGTTATAAATCCTCCTGACTAGTAATTGCTACCAGATGCTGACTTTTGAATTCAGAATGATAAAAATATCATCCAGATTGATCATGATTATAGTCTTAATTTAAAATTTGAACATGTAAGATTATACTTGAATTATTATTGCCTCTTTTTTAAATCCTTTTCCATGTATAAGCCAAGCTCTTGAACAGAGTATTTCTAAGAAATAAATGTTGACATTGGTAGCAGATTAATTTTGTTGAAGAAAGGGATTTGATGCGATTATTATTCAGCATAATATAATCTGATTCTTTTGAATATTTCTAGATAGGAAGTTGTAGATGGATTCTGTGTTCCTTCAGTATGAACTATTTGAATTAAAAAGTGACTCCTGAAAAATATACTCTTTCTACAATGTTTGAGCTATTACATTTTCTATTCACATTTTTTTAAAGTAGAACTTTTCCAAATCTAGACTGAAAAATGACCTTTGTTTCCTGGATAGCAGTCAAAATCTCCTTTCTTTGTCAACTAATGAAGAATTATTCCTAGAGCAGAAGAGCATCACCTAATGTCTCATGAGAAAGCTATTAATATGAGATCCTCACATTTCTTAGATAGAAACTTAATGCCAAACATTAATGCAGAAATCCATTTTCACAATTTTTCTTACCTATTACATCTCCCTTCTTGCTTTGATGAAGATTGTATGGTTAGGTCATGAAAAATAATGAACTGGGTTGTAGAAGTAGAAAGATGATCTAATTTCTTTGTTTCTTTTTTTTCCCCCCTCCCACTTGAGAAAATGGATCCAATTGTCAGTAATAGAATTAATAATGGAAATGGGATTGATTTTAAATGTAGACAATCCTGCAATGTCAAAATTAATCTGAAAGATTTTATACATGCAATGTAGTAAGGCACTTTATATTTGACCTCCAATCTTACTTCCATAAGTGCCTTTTTTATGGTGTTACATGTTCCTTTCATTCTTTTATGCCCCTTTTTGGTTTAAGGGGACTCTTGGCTTCCCTCATAGTTCAGTTGGTAAAGAATCCACCTGCAATTCAGGAGACCCCGGTTCAATTCCTGGGTCAGGAAGATCCCCTGGAGAAGGGATGGGCTACCCTCTCCAGTATTCTTGGGCTTCCCTGTGGCTCAGCTGCTAAAAAATCTACCTGCAATGTGAGAGACCTGGGTTCGACCCCTGGGTTGGGAAAATCACCTGGAGATGGGAAAGGCTACCCACTCCAGTATTCTGCCTTGGAGAATTCCATGGACTGTATAGTCCATGGTGTCGCAAAGAGTCGGACACGACTAAGTGACTTTCACTTTCACTCAGCCTTCACTTTCTTTAAAGGTTTAGCTTGAAATACTGCACAGGAGAGGGCTTCGCTGATGGCGCAGCGGATAAAGTCCTGCAATGCAGGAGACAAGAGATAAGTGTTCGATCCCCAGGTCAGGAAGATCCCCTGGAGAAGGAAACAGCAACCCACTCTAGTATTCTTGCTTGAAAAACCCCATGGACAGGGGACCCTGATCACAGGGTCACAAAGGGTCCAACATAACTGAGAGACAGCATGCACTGCACAGCAGAGATGATTTTCTTAAGGCCAGCACAGGAGACAGAGTTGGTTGATATCTTGATATCGCATCCCTCAGCTTCCTTGCTAACACCCCTGCATATTTTGGGTTTTGTTCGCATAGCAATATGTCCACCTTAAGAATTTCTCGCTCAGCCTAGGATATTGTTCTGGCCAATAAAATGCAGATTAATCCTTGGGGAAACATCCCTCTTCAAATCAAAAGCCACCTGCTCATTTTTTTGTCTTTATCTTGCCTTGAATTCAAACATCTTTAGATGCAGCAGTCATCTTTTGCCTGGAATGAATACAGCCAACATACATAGTAGGTTGTGGGTACTGCAGAGTAGCTAAACTAATATCCACAACTGCCTCTGATAAGTTTCTTATCATGTGAAAAAAAATCATCCGTTATTTATATAAATCACTGTTAATTGAATTTTGTTTTTTGTATCTGACTGCTTTATGGACTGTTATACGATTTCTCTTGCTTTTATATTGACAGGAAGAAAAAATGTAGTATATATTGAGTAGGAAGATGCTATATGTATTTCTAATCAATTTCTCAAAATGATAAGAACAGTATTTTCAGAGGGAATATCTACCTTTTTTTCTGGATAATGTAAAGCTATCTGTACAAGAATCTATGTATATAATCAGCCACTGTTCAGAGGGGACAAGGTAGCTGATTAAGGCCAGTGTCGTAAAATAAGAGTCAAGTAAAAATTGGTTTTGGTGCATTGTATCACATAGTCATGTCCTGTTGCAATGAACCAGAGAATATATATGATATCTTGCTTTGTATTGTTCTTAAAGAATAATTGGCAATTCTATTGACTGCATTGGAGATGAATAAAGAACACTTTTGTGATTGAAGCATTAAATTTACCTTCCATTTTGTGCTAATTACTTACCTAACTGACTCCAGTCAATGTCACATTGACTGAAACAATATTTTTAAGGGAAATTTGGCAATTTGCAGAAAGCCTTTAAAATATTCACAATCTGTGAATGTTATTTGTAGGAAAAAAAATTTAAAGAGCTAATCAAAGACAAACAAGTTAAATTACCAACAAGGGGTGATTGGTTAAATAAATACTGTTTAAGGTATACCCTGGCATATCATATTCTCCTTAGAAATAACACAGAATAATATTTAATTACCTTTGAGTATTCACCATTTAGTATTAACAAAATTATCAGGTTATGAAATATATGTGCAATATTATTCCAATTTCAGAGGAAATAAAATAGAAAAGAGACTGATAGCATCTGTTCCAAACTGTGAAGAGTGTTTCTGAGTGTTTGAATTATGAGTGACTATTTTTCTTTGTATTGTTCAATGTTTTCAAATTTCTGCAATCTATATGACTCAGGAAAAAGGTATTTTATAAGAAATCTTGACTATTAACAAAGTAACTGTAATTTAACCCTGAAGATAGCTTGAGTAAATTATTTTGATTGACTACCTTTCATCATCAAAATGGTTGACAACAAATCTATGTTTGTTTGTTTTAACACAGAAATCCTAAATGGCGGCGTCTATGTAGACCAGAACAAATTTCTTTGTTATACAGACACTATTCATTGGCAAGATATTGTTCGGAATCCATGGCCTTCCAACCTGACCCTGGTGTCGACAAATGGTAGCTCAGGATGTGAGTAGCATTATCCTTTTCAATGTCTCAAAAGGTTCTTCTACCTCTTGTTTTCACAAAAGTGGCTTATGTTTATTATGTCCTAACCAATATTTGAATTTTGGCTGCATCCCGTTCTATATAATAGAACAAGCTTTTTACTGTCTACTAAGCTCTTTTTAGAATCATACTCCTCCTTTACAAATTCTCATTTTCTTAACTGGATCCCTTCTGCTCGTTCTAAATCATGTTACCATATTTCTAAGGTCTAAGCCTACGGCCTTTTGTCTATAAACTTAAGGCTGGTGTGTAATTGCTGCTTCAACTCTTTGTGACTGAGAAAATGGTGGTAGGACAAAAACGTACTTTCCTACTTAATGTAATTTTTAGTTAAAAAATAGAAACCAGTGAACATTTTAGAATTTCTAAGCCTTCATTTACCCACAAAACCTGCTTGGTAATACCTTATGACAATTCTAAACACTATAAAACGAGTGGCGAAATATAGATTTCATGCAGAAGAATTTCATTATATTCTGATTTTAGTCAGCCTAATAAACCAACCAATTTCCCATTCTTAAAAGTGTTTAGTGTTTCTATCACAGATAATTTATTAGATTCAGAGTATTTAATATGATTAAATGATAAGCAAGTAATATTTGAGCTATCATTAAAACCTTTGGAAATTATTCTGCCTGGATTCCGTTTCATTTTCATAAAGCAGGCTATATTGTCCCTACATTTATTATTACTGACATTTGTATGAGAGCAGAATCTTTATCAAGTGTTAACTTGAGTTTTATATTTCTTATCTATTATTATGGGTATCTCATATGAAATCATAAGTATCTTCACACAGTTCAATAATTATTTGCAATAGTGCTAATTGTGTTATAACACTTTTGTAGAAAATCAAACTACAAGGGACAATTAAATTTCTTGATGGTCCTAATAATATAACAGGGAAATATGAATATATTTGATCTAAACTGACAGCTGTGTTTCTAATAAATGGCTAAAATTTTTAGAAAAAAACTAACATAATCTGCTTGTCACCTTTGAGCAGAAATTTATATATGATATTATCTTTGTTCAACAGTGTTCAAGTTGCATACCTTGTAAAATTACATGTGAATCAAAAATTGAATCTGTTCATACTAACAAAGCAAATGATGTGCTTCAGAAATGGCTTCAGGTTTCAGTCTGCCCTTATTATAGTATGATTTATATGAAAGGGAAAAATCATAATGTTTGGATAAGAGGAAAGGCCTACTGAATTTCAGCTTATCAGTACTGGCCTCTAATGCATGAGTAAGATCAAGCAAGGATGAAGCCCAAGACAGAAGGAAGAGGTATTGTCATCACCAGCCTTACAGGATGTAGAGCAGCAAGGTCTGAGGGATTTGTATCACTTTCATAGACAGCATCTTTTTTTGTTATTCTTTTCAAGGCAAATTTGAATATTGGTGCCTGTAACCAAGCAACATGAGCTGTGTTTGCTTTTGAGTGCAAATGATTGCTGGTACAAAAACTGTAAATACAGAGTAGATTCACATCAATGATTCTTTATAGATTAACTGCCAATTGCTTAATGACATTATTTTTTACATAATGTTCTATTTGCTGACACATTATACATAGTGCATGACACCATAGCTGATAGTAATCAATAGCTGGTCTAAGTCAAGTGGGCCTAAGGAAGCATCACTATGAACAAAGCTAGTGGAAGTGATGGAATTCCAGTTGAACTATTTCAAATCCTAAAAGATGATGCTGTGAAAGTGCTGCACTCATATGCCAGCAAATTTGAAAACTCAGCAGTGTCCACAGGACTGGAAAAGGTCAGTTTTCATTCCTCCAAAGAAAGACAATGCCAAAGAATGTTCAAACTACCACACAATTGCTCTCATCCCACATGCTAGCAAAGTAATGTTCAAATTTCTCCAAGCCAGGCTTCAATAGTACGTGAACCGTGAAATTCCAGATGTTCAACCTGTATTTAGAAAAGGCAGAGGAATCAGACATCAAATTGCCAACATCTGTTGGATCATCGAAAAGGAAGAGAGTTCCAGAAAAACATCTACTTCTGCTTTATTGACGACGCCAAAGCTTTTGATGCTGTATATCACAACAATCTGTGGGAAATTCTTTTTTTTGTTTGTTTGTTTGTTTTATTTTTTATTTATTTTTTTCAATTTCTCCTTTATTTATTTATTTTTTTTTTCCAGTGGGTTTTGTCATACATTGATATGAATCAGCCATAGATTTACACGTATTCCCCATCCTGATCCCCCCTCCCACCTCCCTCTCCACCCGATTCCTCTGGGTCTTCCCAGTGCACCAGGCCCGAGCACTTGTCTCTTGCATCCCACCTGGGCTGGTGATCTGTTTCACCATAGATAATATACATGCTGTTCTTTCGAAACATCCCACCCTCACCTTCTCCCACAGAGTTCAAAAGTCTGTTCTGTATTTCTGTGTCTCTTTTTCTGTTTTGCATATAGGGTTATTGTTACCATCTTTCTAAATTCCATATATATGTGTTAGTATGCTGTAATGTTCTTTATCTTTCTGGCTTACTTCACTCTGTATGATGGGCTCCAGTTTCATCCATCTCATTAGAACTGATTCAAATGAATTCTTTTTAACGGCTGAGTAATATTCCATGGTGTATATGTACCACAGCTTCCTTATCCATTCATCTGCTGATGGGCATCCATGTCCTGGCTATTATAAACAGTGCTGCGATGAACATTGGGGTGCATGTGTCTCTTTCATATCTGGTTTCCTCAGTGTGTATGCCCAGAAGTGGGATTGCTGGGTCATATGGCAGTTCTATTTCCAGTTTTTTAAGAAATCTCCACACTGTTTTCCATAGTGGCTGTACTAGTTTGCATTCCTGTGGGAAATTCTTAAAGAGATTGGAATACTAGGCCCCCTGACCTGCCTCCTAAGAAATCTACATGCAGGTCAAGAAGCAACAGTTAGAGCTGGATACGGAATGACAGACTGGTTCCAAATGGGGAAAGGAGTATGTCACGGCTGTATGTTGTAACCCTGTTTATTTAACTTATATGAAGAGTATATCATGTGAAACGCTGGGCTGGATGAAGCACAAGCTGGAATCAAGATTGCTGCAGGAAATATCAAAAACCTCAGATAAGCAGATGACACCACTCTTTTGACAGAAAACGAAGAACTAAAGAGCCTCTTGATGAAAGTGAAAGAGGAGAGTGAAAAATTTGCCTTAAAACTCAACATTCAGAAAACTTAAGATCATGGCATCTGGCCCCATCACTTCATGGCAAATAGATGGGAAAACAGTGGAAGCAGTGACAGACCTTATTTTTTTGGGCTCCAAAATCACTGCAGATGGTGATTGCAGCCATGAAATTAAAAGACGCTTATTCCTTGGAAGAAAAGCTATGACTAACCTAGACAACATATTAAAAAGCAGAGACATTATTTAGCCAACAAAGGTCTGTCTACTCAAAGCTATGGTTTTTCCAGTGGTCATGTATGGATGTAAGAGTTGAACTATAAAGAAAGTTGAGCACCAAAGAATTGATATTTTTGAACTGTGGTGTTGGAGAAGACTCTTGAGAGTCCCTTGGACTGCAAGGAAGTTCAGCTAGTCAATCCTGGAGAAAATCAGTTCTACATATTCACTGGAAGGACTGATACTGAAGCTGAAGCTCCAATTCTTTGGCCACCTGATGTGAAGAATTGACTTATTGGAAAAGACCCTGATGCTGAAAGATTCAAGGCGGGAGGAGACGGGTCAACAGAGGATGAGATAGTTGGATGGCATCACTGACGAGATGGACTTGAGATTGAGTAAACTCCGGGAGTTGGTGATGGACAGGGAGGCCTGGTGTGCTGCAGTCCATGGGGTCACAAAGAGTCAGACACGCTGAGAGACTGAACTGAACTGAACTTACTGTGGCTTTATCCTGAGTCAGTTGCTTCATTTATCTTCTCCCAGTGGTTGATTATTGGCAGTTCTTGTGGTGGTAAATTCAGCTTCCACATTGAGTTCTAGAACTACACACCACCAAACAATCAAATCACCCAAGTTAAGAATTTACTAGGCATCATTGGTTTCATCTTATCTTTGGTTCTTGGCATTTATTTAATCACTATTGATACTGAATTTGCCTATTTCTTTATTAAACATACGTTTAAATTACCATTGCTGTAGTTCAGGATTTCATCTGTTGCCTGAGTTATTGGAACAATCTCTGAATTCTTAATATTTTTTGAGTCCATGACCTCGTAGCAGTCTGATGAAATCTATAGTCACTTTCTCATAATATTTAAATGAATAGGTACAAAATAAATGTTTTATATTGTAGATCAATATGCATAAAATTAATAAATTTATAAAGGATTACAATGAAAAAAGTTATGTTGAAACTCACCAGTCAGCATACATTAAGTCTATAATATAGCAATATGCTTTTTTATTATATTACATAAAGTATTCTAACAGTGGAATTAATAATCAGTGCAGTTTGAAGTAGTGATTGGCATAAATAGTATTTTAAAAAGGAAAGTCACTTTAGCAAATGGTGTTGACAAAACCAGATAGCCACATGTACAAAATTGAAATTAAATTTTTATCTTATGCTATATATCAACATGAATTAAAGATCTAAATGTAAGACCCCCAAACTAATGTAACATTTCCCCCATCAAGTTCAAGAACCTCCTAACTTCTATCCACAGACCTTTTAGAGGGGTCCAAGGATCCTTGGTTGAGAGCCCTGTATTTAGGTACTCATCTTTCCTTTAGTCCTGACTACTCCACTGGACAAAATGCCCGCAAGTGCTCAATTTAATGGAAATCTAACCATGGCCTTGTCTAAAAACCATCACTGCAAGTGTTATGTAAGGTCAAATCTGAAAAAATTCAAAGGCTTGGACTTTTCAGCAGATTCCTACTTATTTCCCCCCTTTATGGAATGAGTTTTTTCAATTCTTTTGTCTGTATTGCTCTTCCTTTTCTGTTTGCCAGACAAAATTTTGTTCATACATTCAGACACTTGTCATTGTTCTCTCTTCTAAGAAGTATTCTCTCCTACTGTCTAGATTAGGTAATGTCTTCTGTGTAACCCTATAATGACCAGTGCTGAACCCTGGCATGCTGCCTCACTCTAAAATAAAAAGGCCTTGTAGAGAAGGCCCAATTCATCATTCTTTCCTGTGTTCTAGCATATGATAGGTGGATTACAGATATTTACTGAATAAATAAATAAATAAGTGAAATAGATCAGGTCATAAACAGGAAAATCAGATGGATTCAAATTATATTTTCTTCCATCCATCATTTATATTAAAGAGAATAGATCTGAAAAATAAATCATAATCAACAGATAGGTAGCTTATACATTTCAGGTATTTTTCAGGTAAGTATGCCAATATGGGTCTATATGCTTAATTTAATTTATATAAGTTACACTATTTCTATTAGTTATATTTATGTTCTATTTGCATGTGTTATTATATTTATAACGATTATAAGATAAAATGTATGTCTGTGTTTCCTTTAGTGTTTAGAGACACTGATTTGTGTAATAATTGTAAATATGTACAAATCACATAATTTTGACAAAGAATTTAATAATATTTGATTACTAAATTATATTTTGCAAGATATTTCTTAATTATGCTTTTGGGTATGAGTACAATACTAATTCTTAAAGCAGAAAAGTGCAGTGTTTTCAAGAGCAACCAGGCCGTTTATTGACATAATGTTTTGACTATAACTGAAACATTAAGGAAAAGTTTTGAAGTGTCTGAAGTTTAAGTTTGAAGTGTTTGAAGTTTAATACTACTTATTTAAAAATATGTTATTTCAGAATAATTATAACCAAATGGTATTTTTCAAAATACTTGAGAAATCTCAATCTAAACTTTAGCAGATTAAAGAATAAATGAGAGTCTTCTTTCTCATACAGATCCCTAGCAAGACTGATAGCATTCTAACATTATTGAATAGCTACATTGATAGGGCCTATTAGATAAATTACCCTTCACACTGAAAAAACCATGTTGTGAATGATGTTTCACTTATTTGGAACTCTATAATGATACTCAATAATGTCAAAATGCTGGAAAATAGTCACTCACTAAAAATTAGGCAAATCCAGTAAACCAGAACCTAAATATGAAAAAATAGATGACAGTATGTTCTAAGAAGATGTGTAGTTAAGAGAATGGATTTAGTAGCCAAACAGGTTTGTTTGAAATCTAAGTAGTTAGCTTGAAATCTAACTTGCCTCTTAATATTAATAGTTATGTGACCTTGGGCAAGTCACTTATGCTTTTAGAATCTCAATTTCCACAAGTATAAAAGGAGAGTGTCAAGAACTGAGCTGAGCTGCAAGACTTCATGGTGGTCAGTTAAAATAAAGAACCAATAAGAAGATAGTACTCACGCTTTTAATCACTCGTGGCAGTAGCATAAGCAAGAAGCTACACTGGGGACAGTGTGAAGTCCATTGTGTCATTTTTTACCAGAAAACAGAATGGAGGAAAAGTGTCTTAAAGTACCCCCACCCCTCTAAAGACATTTCAGCAAAGGCACCCAAGGAAGGCATTTGATATAGAGGCCTCCAGATGGAATATCAACATGCTTTTGGCTGGTCAGGGAGCCATGAGTTCTTCTTGACTGCACTCCCTGTAGAGACTTCACCATCTTTGCTGTGAGGAGGGCTGCTCTCCTCTGTGAGGTTAGCCAGATAAAGCCTTTGTAGCTATTCGAGGCTGTGCTTGAAATATCACACATAGGTTCCTGGCTAGGAGCTTATATTATCAACTTTCTAGGGTTATTATGGGTTATTGTGAGGAAGGGTTTATTATGAGGAAGAAATGAATTAATATGTGTCAAATCTTGAGTGATTTCTTATGTTAAAAGAATAAAGAAAAAACTGAAAGAAAGTTGCTCGGTCATGTCTGACTCTTTGCAGCCCCATGAACTCGAGCCTGCCAGGCTCCTCTGCCCATGGGATTCTCCAGCCAGGAATGCTGGAGCAGGTAGCGATCCCCTTCTAGAAGGGATCTTCCTGGCCCAGGGATCGAACCCAGGTCTCCCACATTTCAGGCAGGTTCTTTACTGTCTGAGCCAGCAGGGAGGCAAAGTATCTTCTGGTTTTGATTTGTTTTTTCATATGACTTGGCCATTGCGCAGAATTATTTTTTGTAATATAGAACAGTGATATTTTCATTGTATATTAATTATTTGGCATTTTATTGTGTTTCTGTTTCATATGTTTTAGCCAACAGAAGATAATATTTCATAGCTTTTTTTTTTTTTCTCGCTTATTTTATTTTATTTATTTTTTTTTTATTTTTTTTTTTTAATTTTTTTATTAGTTGGAGGCTAATTGCTTCACAACATTTCAGTGGGTTTTGTCATACATTGATATGAATCAGCCATAGATTTACACTTATTCCCCATCCCGATCCCCCCTCCCACCTCCCTCTCCACCCGATTTATCTCACAGAGATGCTGAAAGGAACCGTGCTGACATGCTGCAAATCTTAGTCTTTTTCTCTTTTTAGTTTGCACCAGATGCACCTCTTATTCTCAATTGCCTTCTAAAACCAAATACTAGCTACTGGCAGAAGTGGGAGTGTGAGGGAATTGGCAAATTCATAAAAGACGTGAAATTCACAAACATAATCTGAGAACTAATCATTTGTTTAAACCAGATGTTCTGCCTACATTAAAACCATTAGTAAAGCTTAAAACTGTATTTATCTTTTAATGACTATTGCCTGTCTTAATAATTGCCTGCTCCTAACTATTGCATATTGTGTCTTACATAGATAACTTTGATGAACTAGAAAATAATCAAATATCAAAATATAGTCAGATCTGATTTTATTAGTATATCAACTGTTGTTACTCCTTCAATATTAAAATAGTTACATAAAACACATGAACATTTCAAAGTTTAGAATTTCATAATAAATGAAAAGACAAAATTTATCCACAGGATAAATTTCAGTGCAGCTTCACTTTTTGTGTATTATATACACATATACCCACTTTCACATAAATGCATATATAGAATCAACTTATGTGTGCTTTTTTGAGTTTTAATATAAAAGTTTTAATTAGAAAAATATGAAAAAAACATTAGAAAGCATAAATTAACCTGCATGAACTGAAAAGACAATTCTCTGAAAAGGTGTATAAAATAAATTCTTCATGAATCTCATCTGACAAAACAAAAGAACTAAAGGTCACATTAAATTCAGGTGCAATTTTTCTAAACAAAATATTAGCAGACAACATAATCTTGGAGTGTATTTTTTTAAAAAATAAGAGCAAGTGGAAGTTATGCCATCCTTTAATGCTGTTACTGAGAGAATAAAGACTTGAACCTGACCCTTATCTGGGAAGGTCTTTATAAGAAGAGGTTTTCCAGGTTGACTGAAATTCACTCTAGCATAAACCTTTATGTAAAAACATTACAGGGTACAACATAGCATCCTTGCTAGCTCGGGGTTTTCTGGAATAAGAGTGCATTGTTTCACTTTTTGAGTAAAATTTTTGTGACAGATTTTTATTTTCATCATGTGCAACACTTTTCTTTCAATTAACTTTTTGTCAAAGAATATATGTGTGTAAAACCAATGAAATATGATCTTTGCTTTATAGAAAATAATAGAATATTCCTCAGGGGTACCACACCCCAGGTGGCAAAACAGAAAAACTCTCCCACAGTAGAACTTTCTTAGTTCAGTTCTCATATTTATCATGCATTTCCATGTGACATTTTATTTTATTGTGAATCATATATATGTACATATATACATATGCACATTTATATATAATATATATGAGGCTTACCCAGTGGCTCAGTGCTAAAGAATCTGCCTGCAATGCAGGAGACACAGGTTTATTCCCTGGGTTGGGAAGATCCCCTGGAGAAGGAAAGGGCAACCCACTCAAGTATTCTTTCCTGGGAAATCCCATGGACAGAGTAGCCTTGTGGGCTATAGTCCATGGGTTCTCAAAAGAGTCATGACAGAGATTAAACAATGACGAGACTATAATATATATGTATAAAGGAAACAAATGTGTGTATAAACACATACACTTACATATACACACATTTGGTCACAGTATTTTATGATTATACATTAGTTTTCACTTTCCTTTTACATGTGAATCACCGAAAATCTGGAATAAATTCCATAGTCTTTCCACTCTGGCCATATTCTCTTACTGCCAACCCCAGCCTCTGCTACGATGACTCCAGTAAACCTCATGGCGGTGCTTGAACACTCCAACTGCTCTTAAGTGGGGGTACCCACTGCACCCCGAGTTTCCTCAAAGAATAAATGAGATTAGTGATGAACATGATTTTTCTAATAATAATAGTGCTTATTGAGGGGCAGAAAGACCCACAATTGGCTTTTGTGTTCCCACTCTTGAGTTACAGGTAAAGATGCCCCTGACTTACTGGGACCCTCTGACCATTTCCAGACCTTTAGGGCAGATACCTTTATTGTCTCCTAGATTTGTTGCCCCCTCTCTCCAGGAAAAGGGTTATTTCATTTTGTTTCTATATTTGTAGAAATATTAATTAATTGCATAAGAAAATGCCCACTTTACGCATTTAATGTATATAACTGGCTTCCTTAGAAAATAATATATTGTAATGTCCTTAGAAAAGTTTAAATAATACATTTCCCAAAGCATCATTTGTTCAGTCTAAAATTATACCATGTCAGAAACATTCTGGTAAATGTTTAACAACCTCTCTTCACAAAATAAGGAGGAAAACATGACACTGATTTCTAGAGTTTGCGATTCATGGTATAAATATTCCTAATGTTATCCTTTTTTAACAACCAATGTAGATTTTGGAAGAAATGCCCACTTAGCATGCATTTAGGGAGTATTTCCAGCATACAGATTCAATAGCCATGAACTAATCAGGAGATAATCACATTGATATAATGATGTGATAATAATCAGATAATCACAATGGTGTGTGTGATCACTTACCTAGAGCCAGACATCCTGGAATGTGAAGTCAAGTGGGCCTTAGGAAGCATCACTATGAACAAAGCTAGTGGAGGTGATGGAATTCCAGTTGAGCTATTTCAAATCCTCAAAGATGATGCTGTGAAAGTGCTGCACTCACTATGCCAGCAAATTTGGAAAACTCAGCAGTGGCCACAGGACTGGAAAAGGTCAGTGTTCATTCCAATTCCAAAGAAAGGGAATGCCAAAGAATGCTCAAACTACCACACAGTTGCACTCATCTCACACACTAGTAAACTAATGCTTAAAATTCTCCAAGCCAGGCTTCAGCAGTACGTGAACTGTTAACTTCCAAATGTTCAAGCTGGTTTTAGAAAAGGCAGAGGAACTAGAGATCAAATTGCCAACATCCGCTGGATCATCAAAAATGCAAGAGAGTTCAGAAAAACATTTATTTCTGCTTTATAGACTATGCCAAAACCTTTGAGTGTGTGGATCACAATAAACTGTGGAAAATTCTGAAAGAGATGGAAATACCAGACCACCTGACCTTCCTCTTGAGAAATCTGTATGCAGGTCAGGAAGCAACAGTTAGAACTGGACATGGAAAAACAGACTGGTTTCAAATAGGAAAAGGCGTACGTCAATGCTGTATATTGTCACCCTGCTTATTTAACTTATATGCAGAGTACATCATGAGAAACACTGGGCTGGAGGAACCACAAGCTGGAATCAAGATTGCCGGGAGAAATATCAATAACCTCAGATATGCGGATGACACCACCCTTATGGCAGAAAGTGAACAGCAACTAAAGAGCCTCTTGGTGAAAGTGAAAGAGGAGAGTGAAAAAGTTGACTTAAAGCTCAACATTCAGCAAACTAAGATCATGGCATCTGGTCCCATCACTTCATGGCAAATAGATGGGGAAACAGTGGAAACAGTGGCTGACTTTATTTTTGGGGGCTCCAAAAATCACTGCAGATGGTGATTTTAGCCATGAAATTAAAAGACGCTTACTCCTTGGAAGGAAACTTATGGCCAACCTAGACAGCATATTAAAAAGCAGAGGCATTACTTTGCCAAGAAAGGTCCATCTAGACAAGGCTATGCTTTTTCCAGTGGTCATGTATGGATGTGAGAGTTGGAGTATAAAGAAAGCTGAGCGCTGAAGAATTGATGCTTTTGAACTGTGGTGTTGGAGAAGACTCTTGAGAGTCCCTTGAACTACAAGGAGATCCAACCAGTCCATCCTAAATGAGATCAGTCCTGGGTGTTCATTGGTAGGACTGATGTTGAAGCTGAAACTTCAATACTTTGACCACCTGATGCGAAGAGCTGACTCATTGAAAGAGACCCTGATGCTGGAAAAGATTGAGGGCAAGAGGAGAAGGGAACCACAGAGAATGAGATGGTTGGATGGCATCACCGACTCGATGGACATGGGTTTGGGTGGACTTCAGGAGTTGGTGATGGACAGGGAGGCCTGGTGTGCTGTGGTTCATGGGGTTGCAAAGAGTCAGACATGACTGAGCAACTGAACTGAAATGAAATCAGTTAATAATAAATTTTGAGTATATATTGCCTTTGTTTTGATAAAATTTAATTGTGGATTTATATCATTTTATGTTTAGTGATGGCTGCACTTAGCAACCAGCTCTGACAATTGTAGAAAATTTGGTTGTAAGCCAAGTACACTACCACCATGTGTGAACATCAGTCCTGTGGAGGTAATGCGAGGCTAAGCCCAGTACAGTGCTTATCATTCCTCTCTCTAAGGATGCAAAGAGAAAATTAAGCCTACACATCATATATGGTATGAACTGATCATGGCCCTTAGCCTCCTTTGGGGCAAATGGTGAATAAACACACACATATACCTCAAGAAAGAATAACCTCTTTAGAGACAGGGAAGTTTAACTCAAAACTTATGGAGGAAAATATCTTCAGGGTCATATTCTGCTAACATTTTTCATTTAAATTATTAAACAGTATACTTAGCTTCTGCATTCATGTTAACTTCTTACACTCAAGATTTTCTCAAGAATAACAGATAAAAGTTACTTCTGTTTTGCTAAAAGGCTTGCTTATAGAGTGAGCCTTGTTTACCCTTTCAGAGGAAACTGAGTTTCTGCCTCAAAGATTAACTCCTCTGCACTCCACAAACATATTGCTCTAGCTGTTAAAATGTTCAATTTTCTACCCTCAGATAGATCTTCATGACCATAGCTTGTCGGAAGGAAATAGTAGAGACGTTGTGTACCATGGTCTACCATTACAAAAGGCAAGGTTTTCTTATGCCTGTTGATAAGAAGATTAATGGTTTCCAAACTTGGACATTTGTCAGAATCTACTCCCAGAAATTCTTTTTTTTTTTTTTTTTAATTAAAAATTTTATTTATTTATTTATTTTTTTTTATTTATTATTTTTTTTTGTTATTATTTTTTTTTCCAGTGGGTTTTGTCATACATTGATATGAATCAGCCATGGATTTACATGTATTCCCAATCCCGATCCCCCCTCCCACCTCCCTCTCCACCCGATTCCTCTGGGTCTTCCCGGTGCACCAGGCCGGAGCACTTGTCTCATGCATCCCACCTGGGCTGGTGATCTGTTTCACCATAGATAGTATACATGCTGTTCTTTTGAAATATCCCACCCTCACATTCTCCACAAAGTTCAAAAGTCTGTTCTGTATTTCTGTGTCTCTTTTTCTGTTTTGCATATAGGGTTATCGTTATCACCTTTCTAAATTCCATATATATGTGTTAGTATGCTGTAATGTTCTTTATCTTTCTGGCTTACTTCACTCTGTATAATGGGCTCCAGCTTCATCCATCTCATTAGGACTGGTTCAAATGAATTCTTTTTGACGGCTGAGTAAAATTCCATGGTGTATATGTACCACAGCTTCCTTATCCATTCATCTGCTGATGGGCATCTAGGTTGCTTCCATGTCCTGGCTATTATAAACAGTGCTGCTATGAACATTGGGGTGCACGTGTCTCTTTCAGATCTGGTTTCCTCAGTGTGTATGCCCAGAAGTGGGATTGCTGGGTCATATGGCAGTTCTATTTCCAGTTTTTTAAGGAATCTCCACACTGTTTTCCATAGTGGCTGTACTAGTTTGCATTCCCACCAACAGTGTAAGAGGGTTCCCTTTTCTCCACAGCCTCTCCAGCATTTATTGCTTGTAGACTTTTGGATAGCAGCCATTCTGACTGGCGTGTAATGGTACCTCATTGTGGTTTTGATTTGCATTTCTCTAATAATGAGTGATGTTGAGCATCTTTATACCGTGTTCATGGATTGGAAGAATCAATATTGTCAAAATGGCTATTCTACCCAAAGCAGTCTATAGATTCAATGCAATCCCTATCAAGCTACCAACGGTGTTTTTCACAGAACTAGACCAAAGAATTTCACAATTTGTATGGAAATACAAAAAACCTCGAATAGCCAAAATAATCTTGAGAAAGAAGAATGGAACTGGAGGAATCAACCTGCCTGACTTCAGACTCTACTACAAAGCCACAGTCATCAAGACAGTATGGTACTGGCACAAAGACAGAAATATAGATCAATGGAACAGAATAGAAAGCCCAGAGATAAATCCACGAACCTATGGACACCTTATCTTTGACAAAGGAGGCAAGGATATACAATGGAAAAAAGACAACCTCTTTAACAAGTGGTGCTGGGAAAACTGGTCAACCACTTGTAAAAGAATGAAACTAGAACACTTTCTAACACCATACACAAAAATAAACTCAAAATGGATTAAAGATCTAAATGTCAGACCAGAAACTATAAAACTCCTAGAGGAGAACATAGGCAAAACACTCTCCGACATAAATCACAGCAAGATCCTCTATGACCCACCTCCCAGAATATTGGAAATAAAAGCAAAACTAAACAAATGGGACCTAATGAAACTTAAAAGCTTTTGCACTACAAAGGAAACTATAAGCAAGGTGAAAAGACAGCCCTCAGATTGGGAGAAAATAATAGCAAATGAAGCAACAGACAAAGGATTAATCTCAAAAATATACAAGCAACTCCTGCAGCTCAATTCCAGAAAAATAAATGACCCAATCAAAAAATGGGCCAAAGAACTAAACAGACATTTCTCCAAAGAAGACATACAGATGGCTACTCCCAGAAATTCTTACTGAGTAAGTTTGGTTTAAGGATGAGAAGCTACCTGTTTTCAAAGTACTCTAATTGATAACAAGGTTAGGGGTAAGTAGCGCTGATCTAGTGTAGGATTTTGATGCTAGTAAAATGATTAGCAAAGCTTGTTATAAAGATCTTGTTTCTATCTGTATACTGGTTCAAAACTGACATACAATGCATAGGCTTTGTGCGAGTGGCTACCAAATATTGCTTGAGCCTCCTTTTAGCAAATATGTAGCTCTCTGTTGTCATGTGAAACTTCTATCATTAATAACTATAGCCATGCTTTAAGGGCCTGTGATCTTTTGGACCTGGTATATCACATACAATTAAAGAACTGTATTTCTAATTCTTATAGAAAGTCTGTAAGGTAGATATTAAGAGCTCCATTTGGGGTTGCTGAGAGTGATTTTAGCAGTAAGTGCTCACTGTCTTCCAGTGAATGGTTGAAGAGATCAAAATTGTTATAAAATGGCAGGTCTCTGGGGTTCAAATTGTCCAGTTGAGGGCAGCTATCAAGATTTTACTGTTTGAAATTATTTTAAATTTTAAGAAAAGTTTTCATTATGGAAATTTTCTTTGAAAAAATCATTACTTAACTAAAAGATATTATGAAAAAGGTTTTCACACTGTTCAGACAGAATGGAGAAAGGCCATGCAATCAGACTAATCAGCTTTTCTTTGAAGTAGTAACTCCTAGCATTTTTCCAAATGGAGAACTTTTGGAATCAGAGATCCTTAGCAATGAATGATGCCTTTTTTATTGGGGAAAAATGTTATAAGAGCTACAGTCTTTGTTTGAACTGGATAACAATCACAAAAATCCAATCAAAGTGACATAATAAAAAATAAAATTTTCCTAATTGTCTTATAGATGGATAAGTGGATAAGCAAAAAGAAGTATATACATACTGCTTTGAAAAGGCAGGAAATTCTGACATACACTACATGCTGGATGAATTTTGAGAAATTTATGCTAAGTTAAATATGCCAATCATAAGAAAACATACCATAAGATCTTACTATATGCAATACTTAGGGTAGTTAAAAATCATAAAGACAGAAAATATAGTGGTGGTTGCAGGAGCTAGGAGTGCAAGAGGATAGGAATGATTTTATTTCACAGTTATAAAATGATTTATACATAAGGGATAGATTGTGATGATTGTTGTACAACAATATGAATGTATTTAATTCCCCTGACCTGTATACTTAAAAGGAGTTAAGATGGTAAATTTTATGTTATGCATGTTTTTCCCCAGTAAAAATGTTTAAAATATAAATTTGGAAACATTCATGTAAAGTGACTATCAGTAAGAGAACTCTGGTAATCTTCCACATTTTTTATTCCATTTTTACCATAATTTCAAAAAATGTCCTCCTACATAAAGCTTTGATTCATCCTGCTTTGTGAGGATTTGCAGATAATTCTAAGAATTAGGTGTAGGGATTGAAATGCCAGTTGGATAAAAATGGACTTAAATTTTCACAAATTTTAAGAGACTTGTCTGGATCACATAAGATACTGTGTGGACTCAAATAACAAGTACTTGCTTAGTGTGAAAGAGATTACAGAGCATTCCATAGTTGAGTTAAATAAATAAATAAATAAATAAACCCCTGTTTATATACTGGTATTTAAAACAACTAGGTAGCATTGAATAAAAATTGTACTGAATCCATTCAATGTTACTCTCTTCTATTTTTCTCCATGGGCTTCCCTTGTGGCTCAACTAGTAAAGAATCTGCCTGCAATGTGGGAGACCTGGGTTCGATCCCTGGGTTAGGAAGATTCCCCTGGAGAAGGGAAAGGCTACCCACTCCAGTATTCTGGCCTGGAGAATTCCAAGGACTGTACAGTCTCAGTTCTTTTCACTATAGTCACTCAGTCGTGTCCAACTCTTTGCGACCCACGGACCGCAGCACGCCAGGCCTCCCTGTCCATCACCAGCTCCCGGAGTTTACTCCCACTCATGCCCATTGAGTCGATGATGCCATCCAACCATCTCATCCTCTGTTGTCCCCTTCTCCTCCTGCTTTCAGCCTTCAATCTTTCCCAGCATCGGGATCTTTTCAAATGAATCAGCCGTTCGCATTAAGTGGCCAAAGTATTGGAGTTTCAGCTTCAACATCAGTCCTTCCAATGAATATTCAGGACTGTGGGGCCTCAAAGAGTTGAACACGACTGAGAGACTTTCACTTGCACTATTTTTCTCCAATTTGTTTACGCTATAATGGGGTAAGAGTGATTATGTATGTGTCTGTATCCTATTCTACAGCCATAATTTCTAGATTTCCTTACCATTCACATGTTTATTCCTGTTTACTAATGAATTGATTATTGTTTTCCTGAAACTCAGTTGCAAAATTAAGTGGAATTTAAGGAGCTTACATTTTCCTTTTCTTCTCTAATTTCTCATCACTTAGAGAAAGCTAGGAAATTAAAGGAAGATGTTTATAAGTAACTGAAAATGATGTATTCAGGTTTCCCCTTTCATACCGTTTACAAAAAAGAAGTTTTAGACATGTCTTCCCTCTCCTGTTGGTTCCCCTCACTATGCCACTTTTATTTTGAAGTGCCCAGCAGAGGTGGGAGAGAGTCTGCTAGTTACACCGAAGGGCTGGGGCATGGGAGCTGACATCCCTACAGTGAACTGGGGAAAGATGAATAAGGAGATCAAGCTGCTAACCCACTTAGCAATCTTTCAAGCCTAGATTGTTGCAGGCAGCCCTATGCAACTTTTACTTAATTCTTTGCTGCCTGGCAAGAACAAATTATGTTCTATTTAGAGGTGATTCTTTTGGCAATTGTAGGTGCTCTTTCTAAGCAGGGAAGAGAAAATGGAAAGGAAATTATGCGGTGACATTTCTCTTAAACTTCTCATTGAAGTAAGAGAAATACATAAAGGAAAAAAAAACCTTGATTAAAAAATGTACAAAAGAAAAGTCATCTCAAAATTAGATGTCCTGATCACCCTCTTTTATTCTCCTGGCTCCTCACACTTTATTAAAATAAGATTTTTATCTAGGAAGCTTTAAAAAATATATTCTCTATACAATCAGTTCAAATTCTATACCCGGGAGTAGAACACAAAATCATAAGCGCTACCTATATGTCCAAGTTACTAGTTACTTTGCTAATAATTATTACTAGTTATCATTTGCCAAAGTCTGTTTTCCAGAATGGAGATATTTGCTTTACCAGAAAAAATACGATGATAAAACTAAAAGCTTTTAAAAGCAATAAAATGTTGGATAACCAACACTTCTTCATTTCAATAAATACAAGATACATACTTTTAAATATCAAATATAATATTTTATTGAAAAAAATGTGCTGTGTATTTTTAATGGAATAAATACACATCTGTGGTTCCTTATGGCTATATGATTGACAGATACCTTTATAGTTGTATGATTGACAGAGATCTCCCTCTTTGAATTGGTAGAGAAAAATAAATTAGTATCATGAAGTTTTGTAGCATTCTTATGAAATGATAAATTATTTCTATTAATCCACACAGCAGATTCAGGCATTTTATCTGGGAGAAAAAAAATATTATTTCATTATAGTAACTTAATTTAAAATAAGAGTATAATGAGTATAATGCGTGCATGCATGCTAAGTCATGTCAGCAGTGTCCATGGACTGTAACCCACCAGGCTCTTCTGTCCATGGGATTCTCCAGGCAAGAATACTGGAGTGAGTTGCCATGATCCCCTTCAGGGGATCTTCCCCACCCAGGGATCAAACCCGTGTCTCTAATGTCTCCTGCACTGGCAGGCATAATCTTTACCACTAGTGGTATTCTATATCGTATTCTAAATCTGGGGACTACGATCAGCCTTCTTTTAGCTCCCCATTGCCATTTATAAGTAAATATGCCTATATTTCTGTGGGGATAGAAAGTGGAATGGGGAAGGACACCATTTTTAAGTTAATTTTTATTGAAGTATAGTCGCTTTCTTGAGAAGCGAATTGAAACCCACTCTAGTATTCTTGCCTGGAGAATCCATGGAAAAAGGAGCCTGCTGGGCTATAGTCCTTAGGGTCGCAGAAAGTTGGACATGACTGAGCAACTAACACACACGTATACACACAGTTGCTTTGCAGTGTTGTATTAGTTTATATTGTACAGCAAAGTGGATTAGCTATATATATATACTGGCTCTTTTTCGGATTTCCTTCCCTCTTAGGTCACACAGAGCGGGGAGTAGAGTTCCCTGAACTATGCAGTAGGTTCTCATTTGTTGTTGTTCAGTTGCTAAGTCATGTCTGACTTTTAGTCACCCCATGGACTGCAGCACGCCAGACTCCTCCGTCCTCCACTATTTCCTGAAGTTTGCTCAAACTCATGTCCATCAAGTTGGTGTTGCTATCTAACCATCTCATCTTGGGCATCTCCCTTTTGCTTTTGCCTTCAATCTCTCCCAACATCAGAGTCTTTTCCACTGAGTCAGCTCTTTGCATCAGGTGGCTGAAGTATCAGGTTCTCATTAATTATCTATTTTATACATAGGGTCAATAGTTGATGTATATGTCAATCCTAGTCTCCCAATTCATCCCACCCGTCTCTTCCCCACTTCATGTCCATACATTCTCTATACCTGTATCTCTATTTCTGTTTTGAAAATAAAATCATTAATGCCATTTTTCTAGATTCCACATGTATGCACTGATACATATTTGTTTTTCTCTTTCTGACTTACATCACTCTATATGATAGACTCTATGTCCATCCATGATTCTACAAGGACACATTTTTAATGCTCTTGACATCCACCAGTAGGACCTTTCACCTTACTCATTGAATGGTGGTGGTGGTTTAGTCACTAAGTTGTGTCTAGCTCTTGTGACCCCATGGACTGTGGCCTGCCAAGCTCCTCTGTCCATGGGATACTCCAGGAAAGAGTACTGGAGTGGGTTGCCATTTTCTTCTCCAGGGGATCTTCCCGATCCAGGAATCAAACGCAGGTCTTCTGCATTGCAGGCAGGCTCTTTACCAACTGAGCTATGCTACCTGTTCATTTCTCAGGTACATCAAAGATCTTAGCTGTGTGCTGTGTGCTTCGTCGCTCAATGATGTCCAACTCCTTGCGACCCCATGGACTGTATGTAACCTACCAGGCTCCTCTATCCATGATGATTCTCCAGGAAAGAATACTGGAGTGAGTTGCCATGCCGTCCTCCAGGGGGTCTTCCCAACCCAGGGATCGAACCCAGGTACCTGGCATGGCATTCCATGCAAATTCTTTACCGTCTGAGCCACCAGGGAAGTCCAAAGATTTTGGCAAGTGACTCCAAATCATCTCTTAACTCCATGCAAGCCTTTCCCTGACTTTGAATAAGTATTTGTTAATGATCTCATTCAACACCCTTGCCTACTAATATCTTGACCTCCTCAAATCTGTTGAACTTCCTCAGTATTTGCTCTAATCCTATCAAAACCCTTATGGCAGAAAGTGAAGAGTAACTAAAAAGCCTCTTGATGAAAGTGAAGGAGGAGAGTGAAAAAGTTGGCTTAAAGCTCAACATTCAGAAAACTAAGATCATGGCATCTGGTCCTATCACTTCATGGGAGATAGATTGGGAAACAGTGGAAACAGTGGCTGACTTTGTTTTTTTGGTCTCCAAAATCACTGCAGATGGTGATTGCAGTCATGAAATTAAAAGACACTTACTCCTTGGAAGGAAACTTATGACCAACCTGGATAGCATATTTAAAAACAGAGACATTACTTTGCCAGCAAAGGTCCGTCTAGTCAAGGCTATGGTTTTTCCAGTAGTCATGTGTGGATGTGAGAGTTGGATGATGAAGAAAGCTGAGCGCCGAAGAATTGATGCTTTTGAACTGTGGTGTTGGAGAAGACTCTTGAGAGTCCCTTGGACTGCAAGGAGATCCAACCAGTCCATCCTAAATGAGATCAGTCCTGGTGTTCACTGGAAAGACTGATATTAAAGCTGAAACTCTAACACTTTGGCCACCTGATGTGAAGAGTTGACTCATTGAAAGAGACCCTAATGCTGGGAAGGATTGGGGACAGGAGGAGAAGGGGACGACAGAGGATGAGATGGCTGGATGGCATCACCAACTTGATGGACATGGGTTTGGGTAGACTTCCGGAGCTGGTGATGGACAGGGAGGCCTGGCGTGCTGTGATTCATGGGGTCACAAAGAGTTGGACATGACTGAGTGACTGAACTGAACTGAACTATCAAAACCAGGTCTTATTGTGACAAAATTAAAGTTTGTATTCCTAGTGTGTTTTCATCTATTTTGTGTGTTCTGTCCTCCTTTTTCCTACATGATTATTCTATTCTTGCATCTGTTAATATAAATTAGTTACTTGATTTTATCAGTAAAGAGTGTGTAATCTGGAACCTGTATTTCTAGGCTCCAATCTCAGGCCTGTTTCAGGCCTATTACTTACTGTATAATGTTTGGCAAGTTAATAATCTCAGGCCTCAGCTTCCTCATCTGTAGTATTTTCCTTCTAAGGTTGTCATGAGAAATAAATAGCTTAGAACAATGTCTGCTACATGATTAAAATGGTGCTATATCTAAACCATGACTAACTCTTTAATATGCTAGCTGATAAGGATTTTGCAAATGAAAACAATAGCTATATATGCAATAGTTTACAGATCATTAATTTTTTCTATAAATAATAACTCAGTTTCCAGATCTATCTAGTAGTTCATCAACAAGAAACTCCATTGAAATATCTTGTTGATGGAGTCCTATTTAAAAATATATTATAAATCCATTAATCTTGAGAGGTACTTTGTGTGTGTGAACTTCAAAGGCAAATTAATGAGAACATTTTACACCAAGACATTTTAGGCTTATTACTTACTATAAAGCTTTTGGGGTCACTTTCTTATAACAATCATCAATTTAAAAATCACATTTTCATTCCTTAGGCTTACAGTGGCATTTTAGAACTGTGCCTATTTGTTAACATGGTTGTTTCAATTTTAAGTATGAGGGCTTGGGGGAGAAAAAAATATATATGTATAAAAACAGCTAAGCCCCTTTGGCAGGTGAAAAAATGGTAGAAACATAAGATGAGACTTCTGGCTGTTGTGCCTAAAAGAGTCTGTTTAATGTAGTGCCGTGGATCTACCTAATCTTTTCCAATATGTTACCCATTTTTCTTCGTTATCTGTCTCCGTGATGTCTCATCTCTCCAACTGACTGCTACAGGCTAGCAATCTGTAACAAACACTCATTCTCAATCTTTAGATGTAATAAAAAAAGGGGGGGGGAGACTACAAGATTAATGGCCCCAGCCGTAATTATAAAGTCTCAAACCACAGATATTATAGGACCTTTCAAATTTTACTCAGGGTGGAAGAAGCTGGGTTATCACTATAGTGTGAAGATAATGGTCTCTTAGTGAAGAAAATGTTGAGTTATTTGATCTGGGAAGCTGGCTGTGTTTTGAGTACTGTTAGGAACTGTGGAGTAGAAATTATTTCTTCCCTCAAGAAACTTGTAATAATTTCATCCATTTCAGTTGTCTCATGATAATACCTATTTCTTATTAATTCATAGGGGAGATAGATCTATATTGGAGTTGTCAAGTAGAAAGCAGATGAAAACAGGATGCTCATGGAAACCATGCCATACACAGATATTGGGAATTTCATACTGTTCATCATGAAATAGAACCTGTATATCACTTCTTAAGTAATGAGTACTCTGATAGAATATAAACAACAAATGTGGGAATAATTGGGGTCTTCCTTTCCCACCTGCTGAAACATTCTGTGTCTGCCAACCTGATCTTTCCAGTGTATTGGACCAAGCTGTCCCTCATACCTACACACACACACACACACACACACACACACACAGAGTCTCCCTAGAATGTTGTATTATACACTTAGGATATAAGTGCATTAAAAAAAAAATGAGCAGGGAATCATTTCACCAGAGATCTGGATGGAATAAAATCAATTTAGGGAGAATGTCAAAGTCAGTCAATGCCATAATAATAACACAATGGGAAAAGAGTAGAAAATTGAAAGCTTTGTGATGGGAAAAGGCAGGAAGAGAGAGAGAGAAAGAGAGAGCTTGGAGGAAAGGGATGTAGTGAATGAAAGACTTATGAGAGTGAGAGCTAATATTTAGAATTGTGGCCATGGGCAAAACTTTGGATCTCATTTAAAATACCCTTTGGGAGGAGTAAAGTTCTTTCATGTGAATTTTGGCTGTTGAGCCATGCTTCTCAAATGTGAGACCACTCACAAACTAAACATGTACCCGGTTATGATTCCTTGGGGATTCATTAGCACCTCTGACTAGCAGTCTCAAAAATGAGTGTTATGGGGTGGGCAGAGACCCCACCATCAATGAAATGTAATTGTCTGCACTAATCCAAAGAATTGTGCATCTGTGTGTTTCTGTTTTTGTCACATACTTTGGTATATTCTCTGCCCCCTCTCCCTCCTTTCATGTAACTGAGCTGAAATATTCAAGAGTGTGATATTCCAGTAGTGGAGAGAGATTTAACTGCTTTTGGATTATTAGTAACATTCCTGTTGATACTATGGCTTCTCAATGCTTGCAGAGACCTCTGAAACCCACTGTCCCTATCTACAAAGCCTGTCAAAGTTCCTAAGATGTCACAGGTTCCCTCTTTCCCATAGCTTGATTTTGATGCCTCACTGATCATTTCAACTGTCTGCATAAACATGTCTGTCTCCAGATTACTTCATTTGTCTTCTGTATTACCTCTGCTGACCAACTCCATCTCTGTCTCTTTTGTTTATCTTTATATTTTTATATACAGTATAGTGAGGGAAGGAGAAAGGAAATAATATGGATTGATGCTTATTGCATGCCAGGTGCTTTAGATGTACCATTCAACTTAATCACCTCTAACATATATAGGAAGCAAGTATCATCATCTATATTTTATAAATGAGGAAAGTCAGCTCAGGTAAAGTTTGTTGCCTAAGGTCCCATCAACTGTAAATAGTGAAAACTGAACATGCGGTTGATATGTCCACACTGCTATATTTTAAATGAGTAACCAATAAAGACCTACCATATGGCACAAAGGAATTCTATTCAATATTAAATAAGACCTGATTTAGTCTTTTTTGGGAAAAGCCTTGGAGAGAGAAAACAGAGGAGCCTCCTGGGCTGCAGTCCATAGGATCGCAGAGTCAGACAAGGCTGAAGCAACTTAGCACAAGCACAAGCAGAATATATATATATTCAATGTTCAAAGAGAGGTCAATTTAGTAGAAAATATGATTGATTCAGTTGTTATTATCTATTAAGTTTCAACTGCCCATATGCTATAGAGGTTATGATAACCAACTAGCAGTTAGATATGTAAATACAAAGGTCAAAAGTAAATCTGGCCTGGAGAGCGAGTCTGATTTATGGGAGTCAGATTTTTGCTTTTGCTTGCTTCCAAGTTTATACCTATGTTTTGAATATCGATGTTGCCAAAGATACTACCTTTTAATATAATAGATAGATCATATATTTTTAACTTACCTTATACTTGCTGATTTATTAGATAACAATATTAATGATCTCTAGTGTTGTAATTTCTAAACATTGTTAGAAATACATGTTTTCTATGTTCTGTTTACTAATGGTTCTCAATGCAATCATTAGTAACACTTCATAATGTTTAATCTGCTTAATTGAATTCCATGGACAGAGGAGGCTGGTGGACTAAGTCCATGGGTGGCAAAGAGTTGGAGATGACTGAGCGACTAACATTTTTGCACTTGTATTCTAGAAACTGATATTTGATATTTTTAAAAATGAACAAATCGTTTGTACTTATTAAAAAAACTGAATGCAGATAAAAATGACTTTAGTTCAGTTCAGTTGCTCAGTCGTGTCCGACTCTGTGACCCCATGATGGCAGCACACCAGGCCTCCCTGTCCATCACCAATTCCTGAAGTCCACCCAAACCCATGTCCATTGAGTCAGTGATGCCATCCAACCATCTCATCCTCTGTAGTCCCCTTCTGCTCCTGCCCCCAATCGTTCCCAGCATCAAGGTCTTTTCCAATGAGTCAGCTCTTCGCATGAAGTGGCCAAAGTATTAGAGTTTTACCTTCAACATCAGTCCTTCCAATGAACACCCAGGACTGATCTCTTTTAGGATAGACTGGTTGGATCTCCTTACAGTCCAAAGGACTCTCAAGAATCTTCTCTAACACCACAGTTCAAAAGCATCAATTATTCGGTGCTCAGCTTTCTTTATAGTCCAACTCTCACATCCATACATGACTACTGGAAAAACCATAACCTTGACTAGATGGACCTTTGTTGACAAAGTAAGGTCTCTGCTTTTTAATATGCTGTCTAGGTTGGCCATAACTTTCCTTCCAAGGAGTAAGCGTCTTTTAATTTCATGGCTGCAGTCACCATCTGCAATGATTTTGGAGCCCAAAAAATAAAGTCAGCCACTGTTTCTCCATCTATTTGCCATGAAGTGATGGGACCGGATGCCATGATCTTAGTTTTCTGAATGTTGAGCATTAAGCCTACTTTTTCACTCTCCTCTTCCACCTTCATCAAGAGGTTTTTTAGTTCTTCTTCACTTTCTGACATATGGGTGGTGTCATCTGCATATCTGAGGTTATTGATATTTCTCCTGGCAGTCTTGATTCCAGCTTGTGCTTCTTCCAGCCCAGCGTTTCTCATGATGTACTCTGCATATAAGTTAAATAAGCATGGTGACAATATACAGCCTTGATGTACTCCTTTTCCTATATGTATCCCAAAGAAAATGATGTCAGAGCTTATGTTTTCTGCATTTTAGCAGGAGTTATAGGAGCAGAGTGCAGTAAATGACAGTATTGTAAACTGGTTATATGCACAGTAGTACTTTTGAATAATAGATTTTGCAGTATTTTATCTTCTCTAAACTGTGGGCTATAATTTTCTGTTACAAAAAATACTGTCATAATAATTGCTAAAATATACTTATATTTAACTGACAATTTTATTGCTATTTACAGTTGAATCAATAAATAAACAGTAGAATCAAAGTAAATGTCAATTAGAAATTTAAAAATGGACAGGAACAAAAAATTTTGACACAAACACACTAAGTGACATTTTATCAAAGAACTAATCTCTTCTTCGACTTAAAGGGTGCTTTCTGTTTTCTTATGGATAAAATGGAACAAATGGTAGTACTTATGATGCTGGTGTATGAATTAAATGAGATACTGTGTGTAAAGCACTCAGTGTACTAGTTAGAATGTAGAAAGTGCTTAATAAATTGTAGATGATGTGGTGAGGTTGACGATGATGATGATATCTAGATTGAATTATACAACACAGTGTAAGCCTTAGTGTGTAACATAAACACTTAAATACAAAAAGCAAAAGATAGAACACATAGAGAAGTTAACTAACCTAACTAAGGACTAAGGAATGACCCAACTCGTAACAGAGAGAATTGAAGTCTTACCTGTCCCATGCAAGGTAGACTCTGCGTCTTTGTATATCCGTCTCTTGACATTCACTTGAAATACTGATTTAGAGCCACACATGGCAGGAATTTACATTGATCCTATTAAATCTCTTATGTTACTTTTGGCTCATTTTACTTTCCAAGTGCTTTTAAAATCTTAACTTTTATCCTGTGTGTGAGCAACCACTGCTTTGTCCTGACTTGTGTCATTTTCAAAAACAGCAAGCACATTCTATTGTTTTATCCAACTCAGTGATGAAAAGGTCAAATATGAGAGGTATGTACAGAGGCCTTTGACACAGTGCTAGAACCAGCACATAAATCTAGGCCCACCAGGACATCAGTTGTTTTATCAAGGGTTCTGATACATGTGCCAGGCATCCACAGAGTCACACATCAGTGTCAGATTCCATCAGTGTTCTCCAGAAGCATATAAAAAAGGACATAGTCAAGTTCTTTCTGATATCCAGATCATCCCTCCATAAGCTATAAATCTTCTTTAAAATAAGGCATGAAATTAGTGATAGTCTCTTAATGTAAACTTTTTAAAATATATGTACTGATCTCCTACATACCCTAAGTGTTCCATAAAGCTAAAAGGTTAATTGAATTATAGTATGTCCATATGAAGGGACATAAATACAGCCAAAAAAAATCACATTTGTTTAATGTCACTTCAAAATGTACAGTATAAAATATGAAATATATCTGCTATGAAAATAGCAGATTACAAAACTATGTATTTTATTAATTTATAAACTGTATATATGTATATATAATATCAAAATGCAAAGTTTATGGATGATATTTATCTTATTTTATATTTTCTGAATTTTAAATAGTTTGAATTTGAACATGTGTTAGAAGTAAAATCTAGAAAATCCATCTGAAATATTTAATTTAAATAATGTAGGTAAGAGAAGACCTCATTGAGAGGTGGCGTCTAGGAAAAACAAGAAAGCAGGTGAACCATTTGACTACAAGATATCAAAGAAAGAGAGGTCCAGGGAAGAAAAGCATAAAAATTCTAAGTGAGTCATGCACTTTGTTTATCTCCTAGAAACAGCAGGAGTGAGAGTGAGAGGAGTGAACCAGGAAGGGAATAGCAGGAGGTAAGGTTATGGAGGCCTGGAAGAGAGGACCAAATATTCTCAGATCTCAATGACCATTAAAAGGAACTTGGGCTTTTACTTTGAGAAAAATGGGAAGTTATTGGGATTTGACCTGGTAGTTAACTCATTGGAAAAGACCTTGATGCTGGGACGGATTGAGGGCAGGAGGAGAAGGGGACGACAGAGGATGAGATGGTTGGATGGCATCACCGACTCGATGGACATGAGTTTGAGTAAACTCCGGGAGTTGTTGATGGACAGGGAGGCCTGGCGTGCTGCGATTCATGGGGTCACAAAGAGTCTGACATGACTGAGCAACTGAACTGAACTGAAGAACATCATGTGACTCAGTGGTAAGAATCCACCTGCAATGCAGGAGATGCAGGTTTGATCCCTGGGTCAGGAAGCTCCCCTGGAGAAGGAAATGGTAACCCACTCCAGTATTCTTGCCTGGGAAATCCTATAGACAGAGGAGTCTGGCAGGCTATAGTCCATGGGGTCACAGAAGAGTTGGACACAATTTAGCAAATAAACAGCACCACAACAGCTAATATATTGAGAAGAGATGGTAAAGAAGCCAGAGCAGAAACTAGGACACCAGTTTGGAGGTTATTGCATTAATCCAAACAAGAAATAATAGTAGTTTAGTGATGTGGATGGTAGAAAATAATTGGACACTTAGATGCACTTTAAAGTTAGAATCAACTGGATATGCTAGTGAATTTAGATCTGGGATGTGACAGGAAAAGTGTTGCTGAGAATGACTTCAGAATCTAATGAATCTCTGAAAAGATTGTGCTGCCATTGTCTGAGAAGGAGAAGGCTTTGCAAGGATAAATTTTTGGTGGAGGTAGGAAGATCAGGGATTACATTTTGGACATGTAAATATTCAAACTTTTGCTAATCATACAGGTATAGACATTTTACAAAGAGTTACAAGCATAAAACTGTTTCCACACGGTCCAGATATGTAAATTTTAGAGAGTTTAATCTATTATGATTATATCAGGGTTGACTGTGTTAAAATACATAAAATTTTTAGAGCATTCCTGAAAGGGCCACCACAACATAAGGCTGAACAAACTGGACACTGCAGACCTCCAAGGGAATATCATCTAAATAGACTACACTCTATCTAGGATGAAGGATGCTCTGGGATGTTCTTGGTAGCCCTGGCTGGTTCGTTATAAGTGCTCATAAATCTACTGATTCTTATCATTATTATTGATTGCAAACAGTAGACATATCTAAATATATTCTTTTAAGTCTGCTAGTAAGGTCTTTAGTTCAGACTTCATCTTATATGTTTTGTATGACATTTGACATTGCTTGGAACTAATTCTATTCCTCAGTAGGGGGAATTCGACTTTATGTTCACAGCTATGAGCAGGGATAATTGATGCTTTATAATTGCTTAATTTGATAGAAATCTTTGACATTATCAAATATGAAAGCTTCCAGTTTTTCAGGAAATTAGCAAAAATTATTATAATGTGAATCATCATTATTATTGATAGTATGACTTTCCAAATCATAGGAAAAAAAAATCTAGGGAACATGTTGGTTTCTTTGCTATGGTTCTCTTTAAAGTTTGTCCCTGTTCGTTATAGTAGTCTACAGAAGTTTAAAACTATGCTGGGAGAATATAAAGTGTACAGAATAGTAGTATCATAGATAGCATTGTATCAGATCTTTCCATTCAATGAGAAATTAAATTACTTTAGATAGAATTCCTTTAGTCTATTCACTTGACATATTATGTATTAGATTACTTCTGTCAGTAACTCTTAAGACTGAAGCAACTTAGCAACAGCTGCTGCAGCGACTCTTAAGATCACATGAGGCTATGGATGTAAATAAGTAGCAATCTTATATTCTAAATAGGTTGTCATCAAATTTCTCTTTGACACTGAAATTTGTGTACATCAGTCCATTCTCTTAGATTTTGTAGATAGAAACATCTGAACTCAACATGCTAATAGAGTACCTGGTTTCCTTTATTATGTATGATTTAAAGAGGTTTTGAAAAATGATACTCTTATTGGTTTTCCCACCTCACTTTCCCCAGGCTTCTATTTGTACCTGGGTTTTCTGCTATTATCATACCTATGCTAAACTGTGTTCACAAAAGACCTCAGAAGAATAAAAAATTTGCTAAGTAGGCTGAGTGTTTTGAAACCTTTGCAATTCTGTGTGCCACACTAACTGGTCAGTCTATCAGCTATTCCTCTGTAATAGTAATCCTGTCTGAGGTGGTCATGGACTTGAAGATAACTGTGTGCTTCGGTGATCATAGATTTGTCCTAGGCTGTTGAACCTATGGGGAAACTGTGGATAGAAGTGTTAAAGAATGAACTTGATATATTTCACCCTTCTGTCAAAAATTACTCTTGATCACATGAATAGGTATGTTCCTCTCAATCCTTTGGCTTAGGTTGCTTGAAATGTATAACATGATGCTAATTATAAAAATGTTAATGAGGTTGACACTCCTTACTCCTTTTTCAATACAGTAATTAGTAAAACAATTAAACACCAAGTCTTGATTTAACTTGCTGCTAGGTGAAGTGAAGTGTTAGTCACTCAGTTGTATCCAATTCTTTGTGACCCCATGGACTGTACCCCACCAGGCTCCTCTGTCCATGGGATTTTCCAGGCAAGAATGCTGGAATGGGTTGCCATTCCCTTCTTCAAGGAATCTTCTCAACCCAGGGATCGAACCCAGGTCTCCTGCATTGCAGGCAGATTGTTTACTGTCTGAGCCACCAGGGAAGGTGAAGAATTCCATATATATATATATATATTTAATTTTTAAGTTTTTCTTTCTAGTCAGTGAAAATACCTATTCAATTTTTTTCTGAAGAGCAAAATCTATAATGATAAAGTTTCCATTCAATAATTAGCTTTCAAATCATAAAGATAGGAAGATTGAATTAAGACTATATGAAAATGTAAAGTAAGTCTATAAAACAAATTGTGAGGGTAAATAAACACATGACAGTGAGAACTGTCAGATAGGAATAAGGGAAATATTAACATCTGATAAAAAGAGCAATTTCACATTACATTAATACCATTAAAACCTACTAATACATCATTTGTTGGAATCATCTTGTGACTTTACTATCATAAGGGTGATTTATAAGTATTTAAATTTGAAAATAAAGGCTATGTATTTTCTAGGACTCCGGGGGGAAACAAAAATGCAAATTAATGGAAATATATTCACAAATCAGAGTAAACACTGAAAATGAGAGATTGCTAGATTTGCACATTGTTTAATTCTGTACGTTTAGTTACCAAGCAGCTGATCAGATCTAATTGTCACAAAATATGGCCATGATGTTAGTAGAGTTTGGAATTATATGCCGAAGTATCATACTTTTATCTGTATGCTTTGTTGTCTTGGATACATTATCCTTGGAATCCCTGGAATTGCTTTTTAAAAAAGGGTTTCTATACCCTCATCACAGACTATAAAATCAGCATTTTGCACAAGCTACTCACATGTCAACACTAACTTTTAGGAATCATACCCTGACACTTTCTTCTACCTTGCAAGTCAAATCACATGTTTTCAAAGCTCAAAAATCTTGACCAACACCATAACATCTATGCAGAGTAAATGCCAACCAAGACTTTCAAGATGCTTTATAAGCTCATACTTCAACAACTCTTTCTATGCAAATTGCTCAAGGGACCATAAAGTATTCATTATGGCCCCAAAGGGTTGTGCACATCCATGTCTCTGTCATTGTTTAGGTTAACCTTTCAGCCTGGAGCTCTTCTCCCTCCTCCTCCTTTTCTGCTGGATAAACAAGACACCCAAGCCCAATTGAAATGCTTACCCCCTATGGAGATACTTTTTTAAAATCTTTTCTTCTCTACATTATGCATACCCATGTTTTTATTATCATATTTATTTGCCTGTATTCCTGCCTATTTCCTGGTCTTTGAAAGCTCCTTGAGGGCAGAACACTGACTTATTTGCCTTTTAATGGTCTGGTCAAGAAAAGGAACTGGTTTAGTGTAGACTTTCAAAAATGTTTCACTTCCCTTTTTTGAAATATATGGTCATAAAAAAGATACTGTTCTCTCACTCTTTCTCCAGTAAATGTAGTGTTAAGAGGTCAAGAATGCCAGTTTTTAAAAGAACTGAAAGAAGACTCCAAGGATGTAATGGCGTCACCTTTTAGCTAGGGGCAGTTTGGGGATATAATCTTTTACGGTTGCCAGTGGCTTTATATTTTGTAACTCTTCAACTATCCCAGCATATTACTTGCATAAGGCAGTACAGAGGTGCATATTAAATCCTGCCCTTGCTGTCAGGCAGTTTCACAAACAAGCAAAACTTCCAACATGAATTTATGACTTAAAATTATCAATGGACATGAATTTGAGTAAATTCTGGGAGTTGGTGATGGACAGGGAGGCCTGGAGTTCTGCAGTCCATGGGGTCACAAAGAATCAGACATGACTGAGTGACTGAACTGAAGTGAACTGAAAATTATCAAAGAGACTCAGGGATTCTAGCTGCTAAAAAAGAATACAAAAGCTACATTTTTTAATAACATCTGCTGGACAAGCATAAAAGATTAAAATTAGTCCTATTTGTTAACATCTCAGTCACTTCAATTGTGTCTGACTCTTTGCGACCCCATGGACTGTAGCCTACTAGGCTCATCTGTCCATAGGATTTCCCAGGCAAGAATACTGGAGTGGGCAGCCATTTCCTCCTCCAGGGCGTGAGCATGAGAATGATGAATAATGGATTGACAAACAGAGGTGACTGCCTGTGAATTAAAATAACACTTATATGCAATAATCAGCACTCATTTTTTAATTATTTGTTAAAGTGAGAGAAATGCTTTTTAAAATTTTTGTTTTGTAGTTAAGAGATCTTCAACTGAGTCAGAATGACAGGAAATGGAAATATTAATTTAAATAACTATGCTGTGACTAAACTGAATGGAAACATCAGGTTCTTATTTTTAACTAGTGGATTTTCCCAAATAGTTTTAAAAGAATTGTTACAATAAGTAATGAAAACAAAAATGATGTAGTTGATTGAAACATGGAGATTGGCAGATTTTGATGGCATTGACAAAGGCTCAGGGCCGCTAAGTGTTTCATGCATTTACATAAGCTAGTGTCTAGTTTCTCTTTTTTCCTGTCCTCCTTTTAAAAAGAAACTACTGGAGAAGTAGTTTATAAAATGAAGTGACACTAAAATATTATTGACATATACAGTTTCTTTTCCCCATGGACTCAGGCATCCCATGGTACGACTCATCTGAGAATAGAGGACAGAAAGAAAGTTTTGAATAAGACAGTAAGCCATAGTTAAAGTATTAGCATTTCTGTTGGGACACAAACAATAAGAGGCCACATTTATTCTCTCCACTGGGATGCTCTGGGCAGATCTCATTTTGGGTGTTGTGTAGATAAATCATATATGGGGAACATAATGGACTTCAGAACTACCAGGCTTTACACTGGGAATGATCCACCACAGCCTGGCTTTGTCTACCTCTTTCTTCTTGAGCTGGGGGTGGGGAGTGACTATTGAAAAAATCATATATATTGACTTCTTTCTTTAAACATATAGAGGGTGAACATCATATATAACATAACCAAAACCTTTTCCCTGAATTAAGCCTGAATTTTCTTAGAACAGTAACCATTTCTGCTTCAGCTTAATTCCAATATTTCTCATAGTTCCTGATATGCAGATACAGATGCTATTCAAGAAATACTTATGAATAGATGGATGAGAGGAAAATAGGAAAGAAAAATTAGCAGATTTTCCCCCCCAGTTCTGGATGAATAATTACTAAGGAGACAATTCTGGGCAACAAAAATGTTGGGGAAAAAAAGCTAAAAACAGATTTTTTAAAAAAATATTAGACATAATAGTCCCTAAAACTACCTGCATCATATTGCCAACTTGTGTCCAACTCTGCGACACCATGGACTGTACCCTACCAGGAGTCTCTGTCCATGGGATTCTCCAGGGAAGCATATTGAAGTGGGTTGCCATTTCCTTTTCCAGGGGATCTTCCTGACCCAGAGCTCAAACCTGCATCTCCTGCTTGGCAGGAGGATCCTTTACCTCTGAGCCACCTGGGACGCTCCTTAAAACTACATTACTCAGTTGTCTGCAAGAATCAAATGAAGTTAGCCCAAGTGCTGTGTATCACACAGTTTTGAAAACCAAAAGCTGAACTGCTGAATGCCTGAATAGATATCAAAAGGCTCAGAGCTCTAGAAACAGTGAAACAAAGGACAGGGCAGAAGGAGCACCCATTGATTCAGGAGCAGCAGATTCAATTCACGGTCCTCCAGCATACTTGTCATTGTAGAACTTGACATGTGTGGGCCAAGTGATCACCTTCATTTGGTTTCTAAAAGGGACGGAGGGAATCTAAGTCAGAGTAAAACCCTGGAAAAGAAGCATTGTTAGGTTCCTCTTTTAGGAGTGATTAATATTTTTGTTTTAATATGAGTGAAAAATGAAAACTACCAAATAAAATGTCTTAACAGTACATAGACATCGCAGTTAAATTATTAATATTTAAAACTACTGTGTGTGTGTAGGCACTATATCACTTATGCCCAAAGAAATGGGTCTTGCCATCACATTTTGATAAGAATCATAAACAAAATTTCTAGTAATACTTCTTTTATATTAAATATGAGAGTACGCCTTGAAATGGTAAATTGAAGCTGCAAGAATAAGAAGATTAAAAAATATGTAATCCATTTAAAGGGGATCCATCGAAGATGTTAATATGTCTAATGTTACTCAGCACATTTTAACAGCTACAGATAGTTGTTCATTAACAATAAATAAAGCTAAATATTTTATTAGAGCCAAACACTATTAGAGAAGTCATAGATTAAAGGATAGATCGTCCTCTGCTTCAGACAATTAACAGACTACTTAATGGGCCAATTTAAAGGATTCTCACATATCTAAAGAAAGACATCAACATTAACCACTTTCTCAAAAAAGTTTGTACTCAGAAAAAGTTTGCAATGCTTTCCATTTTGTCTCACAGTCCTTTCTAATTTCCGCTGGTATAAATCAATTTAGATTTATTAGCTTTATACAAAAGAACTCCAGTCAGTTTTTAATAATAATTATCATTATCACTGATTAAAGTTATATTGTTCAGGCCAGATGGAGTTCTTTTCCTGTCAGCTAGAATGAGCTTGCATTATGTAGTTATAATGTGTTTGGATTTAAATAAACAGATGGCAGAGTGACAGGATATTGTATGCTGGTGATGTCAGTAGCAGTGCTTCACAAACAGAATTGCTTTAAATAAACTCCATTGGGGCCAGGATCTTGACACTTATAAGACTGTGGCTGGGATTGAGCTTAAGTATTGTATTAATTTGAAAATCGTGCTGTTCACTTGTGGAAGAGTAGACCAGTAGAATGGTCTGAGGGTCAGCCTTTGAAAGTGTATCTGCTGAATCTGTCTGTTAACTGAATAAGTCTTTAACATGCTAGATCCATACAGTCTCATAAAGAGAGACAAGAACAAACAAACAAACAAAAATGCCCCAGTTGTAAGAACTTCCACATCCAAAAGGAAATAAAAATTAAATAAAAGGAAGGGTTAAAGACTGTGGGTCAAGGAAAGATGGAAACCTTTGATATAACCTTATTCCATAATTTTTACAATGTATTTAGCTATGTTAAAATGAACATCTTGAATAGGCGTGTAGCCATTCACAATTTATATTAGAAAATTAACAATAAAGGTTAATAGTGTGTTATAGAAAAGATTTTATCTTTGATAAATTTTTGTGTCCACTTTTCCCAAAAGATAAAACCATTCCATATTCTTGTACTCAAAAAAGTTTGGAGTGAACCTATGAAATTCAACAGCAAACTTCAAGGAGAGTCAGTACACATGATTTCTTCTAGTTAATATTCTTTTGTTGTGATTGTAGGGAATTTTTCTGTGGGACAGCTTTTTTCACTGAGGCCAGTACCATAGTAGCATCATCATTAAAAGGAAAATGAGGCCACAGGAAATAAAGGCTGATCTTTGAGAAAGAAAGTAGTATCAATAAAAGTTTTAGAAGAGGATATTAGAAAAATAATTGAAATTAAACTTCCCCAAATAAACGAATTCTTTTAAATGCTTGAAATATTTATATAAAGTGTTGGTTTGCAAATTGGCACCTGTACATAAAAGGCAAGGAGAGGTGGAAGAAAGAGGCAGCCCACACTGGATTTGTAGGTGACAAGTTTCATAAGCTAGGGGACTTAAGTATGAGACTTGTCTTGGGCAGCAGCAAGATAAGTAGATTTCAGCATCCGCCTGTCAGAGTCTTAAAAGTTTGCATCAAGGTCTTAACTAAATTTGGTCACTTACTCAGTCCAGATGGTCTCAACAACACCTTTCTCTCTCAAGGCTATGTCCTTGAAACAGCTGCTAGCATGAGGATAGTCAGAGGGACATACATTTCAAGGACAGCGGAGCAGGTGAGAAGCCTCTGATCGCCCAGGTTCAGCTTACAGGTCAACTCAGACACAACCTCTGAATGTCCTCCTCCACAGGAATATAGCTAATATTGTTTCATAACTATAAATGGAAAATAACCTTTAAAAATTGTGAATCGTGGCATACACCTGAAACTTATTAATACTGTATATTAATTATACCTCAATAAAAAGTTTTAAAAAGACGAAGTGCAAACTGATGGTTACCAAAGGGGAAGGGGGAGGGATAAATTAGGAGTTTGATATTAAAATATACACACTACTATATAAAAAACAGATAAAAAGCCAGGACTTTCTGTATAGCGTAAAAGTGATATTCAGTATCTTGTAACAACCTATGATGAAAGAGAATGTAAATATATATACATACATGCACACACACATACACACACTTATTTGTACAACCTAATCTCCTTGATGTACACCTGAAACTAATACAACATTGTAAATCAGCCATATTTCAATAATTTTTTAAAGATACAAAAGACTTTTGACAAAAAGATATAATCTAAATTATGTAAACAACCTTTTTTCTGAAGGTTTATCCTATGTTTGTAATATATTTTTGTTTTCATCGACTCCACCTTCTTTTACACTGTTGATTTAATCCTTAATGTTTGTTGATATTAGTGGGCTGTGAACTTTTGAATTTATATCAAGTAGAATAGATCAGTAGAATAAAAATATTCAGTAGTTGAAGTAAAGCTTATTTCATGTAAATATTTACTTCTGGCTATCCAGGAGCATTCACAAAGTCATGTATTTCCTTTTCTTGTAATACGGTGAGAGGATTTTTGAATATCAAGAGATTGTATTTCTCTGCTTCATATGTATTTGACATTCAAATTTTGCTACTTAAGTGGGCATTTTATGAGCTATGTTTCAACTCTAGTATGACATAAAAATCCACATAAAGAAGTAGGAATATTTCCTTTGAGGTGTTAGCTCCCAGTCAGAGTGAAAGATTAAAGATGATAATACACACGTGCTTTTTCCTACTCTACAGGTGGACGTTGCCATAAGTCCTGTACGGGCCGATGCTGGGGACCCACGGAAAATCATTGCCAGACTTGTAAGTGTTCAACAGTGGGAAACGTAGGCGTGAAATGGTCATGTAATTTTAATAACTGAAGCTCTTCACACTTCTGGTTATCAGAAACCTGAAAATGAGCTTTGCTTCTGTGTGGTAGACCAGTTTCTATGTAAGTCAACTGCCTAATTTCATTGCTTTCAAGTGAAACATCATCATTTCTTATATGTCTTTGTGGTTTCTAGATTAATGATACAGCACAGATGTGGTGATATTAACAATGACTTCAGAGTCCATACATCAGAGGAAGTAGGAAATCCAAATGTATACAACATGATAATTAACTGAATTTCAGGTTAACTGACTATTTCAGTGTTTTTCCCAAATATTAACCTGACTATCCATTCACTGGAGAAAGAAAAAAGGAAAAGGATACTGTGTACCCACTCTGTTCTTGGCACAGAGATAAAAACTGTGTGAAGTATAAACATAGATTTGCTATGAAACACAATGTATCTTGCCCTTAGTGTATATTATCTTTTGTATTAGTTCTTAAAATAAGTATGAGGATCATCATCACTGCTAAGATATTTGAAAACAAACTTTACTGAACATAAAGACAAATATCTAATGTTTTAACATTCTTAAAGCTGTGATGCTTAAATCAGTACTGAACTTTTGCTAAGCTTAAGGATAAATGTTTTCTTTTAAAAGGAAACACAAAGTGCTCCATATAAATGGTAAAGAATTTTCTTCCTGCTATAATAATAACAGCTGAAATAATAAATGGAAAAGAGTGTGGAGGCTATTTCAAATGTATTTCTTTTTTTAGCATAGAAGACACAGAAAATATTATTAAAAAAGTTGAACATACAAATATTAGATATTGTGGAAATTCCTTACACTGTTGGATGAAAGTGTAGACTTAAGTTATTTAAGAAAAGCAATGTTTTATGGCAGCAATGTTTTGGCAAGAATTTTAAGCAGGATTCTAAAGTAATATTGGATTACTGTGTGAAATGCATTCACTGTGACATTGGACAAAATGTTTTAATGGCATCCTACAAATACAAGAGAGCCTCACTCTGCATGTCCAAAGCAAAGAATAATTATTCAGCAGACAATGTTAATAATACCAAAGGTTAAGAAGTCCTGTAATAGGTAATTAATCTAGGCTGGGCCAATCAGATTCTCTTTCTAGAGAATTTGAACTTGGGATCGACAGGTGCTGGTTACACCACCTTAGAAACTTAAAGAGAGATTAAACTTAGCTGAGATGTCTGTTTTGGAGCCATGTGTATTAATGAGAAGGAGAAATAACCAGTCCTCAGTGACACCGAAGAATTAATCAGCCATGTAGAGGCAAGGGATAATTGGAGAGAGAAAGATTTTGACCTTTTTTGCTTCCTTGTTCTCTGGTCTTCCTGATGTCCAAATGTACTTCTTTCTTTGAGGACCTTAATAAATGCAATATTCTAATACATTTGAATTAGTTTTGTTACTTGCCACCAAGTTGGGGGTGGTAGGGAGTCTTGAGTAAGACTGTTATCAAGCCATAGCTCATGTTATCAAATCATCAGTCACACAGTCATTTAATTCACCTAATTTTCCAGCATGGAAATTAAGCTCACTACAATAACATAAAATTGGCTTAATGGTTACTGTGCCTACTCCACAGAGTCTATCAAATTTAAATTCCACAAACATTTACTTATATCCAATACATGCAAACTCAAATTTTAGAATAGTATTCATTTGCATGGATTTTTACAGTTTATAAAATATTTCCATTTTAAAATTTATTTTCACAATATTTCTATTATTTAAAGAAGTCAGTTATCATTAACCTCATTCCACAATCGGGAAATGTCAACAGAGGAAATATTTAAGAGAGTTGTTAAATTTATGCAGGTAATACCTGAGATTTTGACCTAACTGTCCTGAACCTAAGAATAATACCGTTTCCTGTATACCATATTGCATAGCAGTTAGGGGACAAGGACACTGGATTTATAGTCAGCCAGACGATAAAAATCTCAGTTGTTTCCACTTTCTAGCATTAGAAAGTGATTTAATTTTTAAACCTCAGTTACTATATCTATAAAATGGAGATATTAAACTTACCTCAGAGGGTTACTTCTTTGGAATCAAATTCAGTACAATAATAATGTGGTTTATATGTTTAAGTATTCTTGTTGTATACTAAGGACCTAGTAAATAATAGATAATATTATAATAAACTAAAAGAGATACTGTTAGAAAACTTAATCCAACTTAAATCTGAGTGAATGCATGTAGGAGCAAAACTTCAGACCACTTCTAGCTTGTGAATGATACTGACATAGATGACTGGGGAATAAATAGCAAAAACACTGGATTGAAGAGAAGGATGCTTGCCTTTATCACTCACTTCTGTTCTCTGTTTCCTCCTTTGAGTCACTCGAAAGATAAATTATATATCCATATTTATAGAGCCCCACATCCTGAGGCAAAATGTATTTTGGAAGTACTCAAAGATGTATTTATTGTAAGACCTGAAGTTTAGCAGTACAATCAGAAATTTTTTTAATTTATTTTTTATTAGTTGGAGGCTAATTACTTCACAACATTTCAGTGGGTTTTGTCATACATTGATATGAATCAGCCATAGAGTTACACATATTCCCCATCCCAAAATATTGAGAATAGACCTTATGAGAGATTCTATAGAGATATTAGATATTTAGAGAGCTCATGGCAAAGTGACATCTTGATGAACTTTTTTTTCCAAAGAAATGTAAAATTTTCCTAGCTTCCTTTAGATTACTGATAGTCCTTCTGCTAGTTAAAATGTATTACTTACCCTTACAATGTTTTGGCCACCTCACGCGAAGAGTTGACTCGTTGGAAAAGACCCTGATGCTGGGAGGGATTGGAGGCAGGAGGAGGAGGGGACGACAGAGGATGAGATGGCTGGATGGCATCACCGGCTCGATGGACATGAGTTTGAGTAAACTCCGGGAGTTGGTGATGGACAGGGAGGCCTGGTGTGCTGCAATTCATGGGGTCGCAAAGGGTTGGACACGACTGAGCAACTGAACTGAACTGAACACCTACTTCAGATGTACTTATCTCTGAGCCCTGATTAAACTTTTTAAAAATCAGGAAACAGGCTGGGCAAATTTTTGAAAATATCCTGCTTTTATTGACTAAGCATACAAAAATGAATTTTAGGATCTTTTAGACATCATATTTATCATTTACAGATGATTTCTTTCCTTATGACTGAAACAAATTCACTTCAGTGAGGGTTTCTCTGGAGGTATTCAGTTTCATATTTGTCAAATATTTCATTACTTTTATGAATAATTACTCTTTGATATTTTGCATATATTAGGAAGAAAGGTAAAATATTTAAAAGCTCCACACCTTAGCCAAGGACACTGACCTCAAAATACATATTATTTGCCCCATTATATCAATGCTGACATCCTCCCACAGGGTTTCCTCCTAAAACAGCAAATATGCCAGGAATGATCCTCTGTGTCACTAAATGGTAAGAAGTCACAGTAAAGACAAGTAATTCAGGTCCTAGGAAAACTAGTCCATGATAATGAGTGACTTGTTAGGATGAATGAAGTGAAGAGTGGTGATTAGAGTGAAAACATCTCTGAGCAGAGATATGGAAAAGCAAAAATGGTGATGATATCGATGATAAGTTTGAGGGAAGGTCTGTAGGATTCAGAAGTTTTAAAAAGAAGAAATGAGGAAGAGGTTTGAGGTTTTGTTTTTAATAGATTTTGCGAAGTGGGACGAGAGTGTTAATAAATGGACAGCTTAGTATTGTAGGTGGGCAAAATTTGCCACCTTAAAATGTGTCTCTTTGGTATGAGGATTAATTTAGGCTATTTTTAAGGCTTGGAAAACTTGGAAAACTTTGATCTTTCCCCTAACTTCCTAGAAAAGTGCAGATAAATAAGCTATCCCATGAAGGGAACTGTGCCCACGGACAACCGTAGCATGAACTAGGTGTGTCTGATGAGGAGGCACTTTGCAGTCTGTTTGTTAAAATTCCTCTGAATCCCACTGTCTCTGTGTTCCAAACATTCAGTTTTCTATCTCCATCTCAATTGGCTTCATCACCTTTGAAGTCCCAAATCACTTTTCCCAACATCCTGCTTTGTCTTTAGCTGAAAATTGTTTTTAAAGTGAGAGTTTTGGCCATTTTGGCAAGACTCAGTTTTATTGCATTTCTCCCATGCATACATGTTATTAATCTTTTATTTGACTTTCTCCTGTTAGGCTGCCTCCTGTCAATATAATTTGTAAGCCAGCCAGAAGAATGTAGAAGGGTAGAAGAAAATTTTTCTTCTCAGCACTTTGGACAACAGTTCACCATGCATACCTATAAAATTTTTAATTTTTTAGCAAAATTTAGTAACATGTTGCAACTTCTTTTGTATCCTGCTTTGGTTGTTACAGTTAGCTTTGATTGCATATTGAATAATGCAAATGTGCCATTTTCCTCTATGACATTTGATAACCTTCATACTGTAAACTCTGAAGCCAGCAGCTATTTTAAAAATGTTTTTTTCTAAAATGTTTTAAAAATTAAAATATTTTCTAAACAAATTCCTTAAAAAATTAAGAAAATCTAAAGAATTTTGTAAATATTAAAGCAAGTAAATTGTTCTTGTAGAATCAAACCAGGTGTTCCATCCTGTTTTACTCAGGAGTCTGATTTTCTAAAATAGCTTAAATTCATTATTTTAAGATCCTTTTTGATGTTAGAGTATCATGACTATAAACCTAACAGAAATATTTCTCACATAGTTGTAAAAGGTCAAAATAGAACTTATGAAGGGTACTATGGGCCTGCATTGTACGTGGAGCTGTGACTCAAAAGTTGAAAGTGCTTTTAAGCTCAGTTAAATCGTGGCCGCATTGCTCCACAGCACAGCTTAAGTAAATTGATTCAGTGGATTAATGTACTCATGTCAGGGGAAACAAACTTATCTGCTGTGTGAAGTCTGAAGCTTATAGTAGTATTATTTAGTAGGCTTACTTGTAAGAGTGACAACTCTCTCTGTTCCTAAGAACTGAGTCCTAAGGTTTGTGCTGGAAGGTTTAGGTGTGAAAGAGACTAAGCTTTAAGAAATAAATAATAATGATTAAAGGAACAAAGTTATCTCTCTCCCTGCAAGATATATGAATCACACTTATCTCATTTAAAATAGATACTGCATGTCCTTTTTTATCTTTAAGCACAGTATCAAGCCAGCTTTCTCCAGTCTCCTATTATCAGCCTGGGTGGTTATTACATTTTACGCTTTTCTTTTGTCATCTCAGTTAGGAACTGTGCTTGGGAGGATGAGGCAGGCATAGATCAAAATATTACAGTTTGATTCTCCCAACCTTACACGTTTTACATTAAAGCAGTTACTTACAATTGTCCTTAACTGCAGGTTATATAAGTCAAATTTTCTCAGCTGATTACCACTCAATATATTCTTCAGTTTCTAGTTGCTTTATAAGGGACACTTCTTGCTTAGAAACTAATTGAAAAATGTAAGTGCACTTGACAATATGTTAAAACATTGTTGCCTTTTAAACCAAAATGTCACAGCAAAAAAAAAAAAAAAAGAGGAAATGACTGCTTCAGCTTGTTCATTAAATTGATTAATGAAAAGCATTATTTTAACCAAAGGAAAACTTCTAGAGGAATTCATCTTTTATTTCTACAGTATTCTTCCTACCTAGGTTATCTCAAAATCTTTTTTTTAATTAAAATAAAATAGCATTGAAATTAATACAAACAGTATCTTTGTTTTAGTGTAGATAATTGTGAATAGAGCATATTATGATATTGGCAAAATAAAAGCTTGTGCCAACCAACACTTTATGTTATTTATTGTTTCTGTACAAACTATATAGAACATGCTAGGAGAAATTAGAAATTATTTAGCATTTTTCTCATTTATTATACTTGTGCACACAAAATTACTTTCAGTAGTTGCAATATATTAAAACTTTAGTTTAAATAGGAAGAAAACCTTGGTCTGGCTTATGGATTCTATTCAGTTCTAGGGTGAAATTTAGAAATAGCTAAACTTGCTTTTATTCCTTCTAAAATATATTTGGAACTTCTTTGAAATGAATATTAAAATATAAGAAAATATTATATATGTTTCTTCCTCAAAATTTAAGCAAGGAAATGTAGCAACTCGAAACTAAATTGCATTTTTTTCCCATGAAATTTCCAATTTTCCTGTGGACAGTAAAATCAAAATGGCAAATTATTAAAATAATATACTAATTATACTCATATAACATGCATACAGTTTGTCTAAAGTATAATTGTGTTTACAATATTTCTGTAACAAACCCTTTTTAAAGAGAAGGTATAATGCAGTAAATAAATATCCAATTAGAGCAGAGAAAAGCAAGTGGGAGCTAATGAAGAGAAAAGAAGTGCTGAGCCAGCAGGCTCAATCAATCAGGATAACAGCGAGCCTTTGTTGAAAGCCAACATCTTTAATTAAAACCCTTGTATTTTACTAATAACTTTGCATGTCCATAACCCTTCCTATTGATTTCAATTATTTCCTTATTTTGGGATTAGTAGTTTCTGGAGATATTGTAAAATTAAGGGAAGCACTACTAATATGCTGTTTATTTTGCTGTACATTGATAATATTTGTTGTAATTGGATGATCTTTGTCAAAGATTTAAAGAAAGTGATGTTCATTTTAGTTATCTGAAATGCTCTTTATAATACAATTTAATGTGATTCAGGGAATATCATTTAAAGCCATGTTAAAGGCTCAAGGGGTAAAAAGAAATATACAAAATTGTGCCTGTTCTCTGGAAATGCTCTGGGTACAAGACAAAGCCAAAGAGTGTTTGAAAAGATTGGAAAGAACACTGAACTGAGGACATCAGATGATGAGACATTTAGTCCTATTTCTAAACTAATTGAGATTCAAGGAATTCAGTTTTCTCAAGTTCCCTTATGGACCAAATAAAAGTTTGAACAAAGATGATTTTTATACATGCTTTTCTGCATAGTTATGATGTTTGCGCTATACAGTCAGCAAAAACAAGATTGGGAGAGAGCTGACTGAAGCTCAGATCACGAACTCCTTATTGCCAAATTCAGATTGAAATTGAAGAAAGTAGGGATAACTGCTAGACCATTCAGGTATGACCTAAATCAAATCCCTTACAATTATACAGTTGAAGTGACAAATAGATTCAAGGGATTAGGTCTGATAGACAGAGTGCCTGCAGAACTATGGACGGGGTTCATGCCGTTGTACAGGAGGCAGTGATCAAGACCATCCCAAAGAAAAAGATATGCAAAAGGCAAAATGCTTATCTGTGGAGGCCTTAATAATAGCTGAGAAAAGAAGAAAAGTGAAAGGTAAAGGAGAAAAGGAAAGATATACCCATTTGGATGCAGAGTTCCAAAGAATAGCAAGGAGAGATGAGAAAGCCTTCCTCAGTGATCAGTGCAAAGAAATAGAGGAAAACAACAGAATGCGAAAGACTAGAGATCTCTTCAAGAAAATTAGAGATACCAAGGGAACATTTCATGCAAAGATGGGCACAGTAAATGACAGAAATGATATGGACCTACAGAAGCAGAAAATATTAAGAAGAGGTGGCAAAAATACACAGAAGAACTGTACAAAAAAATCTTCACGACCCAGATAATCACTATGGTGTGATCACTCGCCTGGAGCCAGACATCCTGGAATGTGAAGTCAAGTGGGCTTTAGGATGCATCACTACAAACAAAGCTAGTAGAAGTGATGGAATTCCAGTTAAGCTATTTCAGATCCTAAAAGATGATGTTATAAAAGTGCTGCACTCAATATGCCAGCAAATTTGGAAAACTCAGTAGTGGCCACAGGACTGGAAAAGGTCAGTTTTCATTCGAATCCCAAAGAAGTGCAATGTTAAAAGAATGTTAAAGAATGTTCAAACTACCACACAATTGCACTCATCTCACATGCTAGCAGTGTGATGTTCAAAATTCTCCAAGCCAGTCTTCAACAGTATGTGAACCGTGAACTTCCAAAAGTTCAAGCTGTATTTAGAAAAGGCAGAGGAACCAGAGATCAAATTGCCAACATCTTTTGGATCATCAGAAAAGCAAGAGAGTTTCGGAAAAACATCTACTTCTGCTTTATTGACTATGCCAAAGCCTTTGACTGTGTGGATCACCACAAACTGTGGAAAATTCGAAGAGATGGGAATACCAGACCACATTACCTGCCTCCTGTGAATTCTGTATACAGTTCAAGAAGCAACAGTCAGAACTGGACATGGAACAGCAGACTGGTTCCAAATCGGGAAAGGAGTATTTCAAAGCTGTATATTGTCACCCTGCTTACTTAACTTCTATACAAAGTATATCATGTGAAATGCCAGGCTGGATGAAGCACAAGCTGGAATCAAGATTTGTGGGAGAAATATCAATAACATCAGATATGCAGATGACACCACCCTTATGGCAGAAGGTGAAGAATAAAGAACCTCTTGATTAAAGTGAAAGAAGAAACTGAAAAAGTTGGCTTAAAATTCAACATGCAGAGAACTAAGATCGTGACATCTGGTCCCATCACTTCATGGCAAATAAATGGGGAAACAATGACAGACTTTATTTCTTTGGGTTCCAGAATCACTGCAGATGGTGACTGAGGTCATTAAATTAAAAGATGCTTGACCTTGGAAGAAAAGCTATGACCAACCTAGACAGCATATTAAAAAGCAGAGACTACTTTGCCAACAAAGTTCTGTCTAGTTAAAACTATGGTTTTTCTAGTAGTCATGTTGTGGATGTTAGAGTTGGACTATAAAGAAAGCTGAGTGCCAAAGAATTGATGCTTTTGAACTGAAGTGTTGGGGAAGACTCAGAGTCTCTTTTGCTGCAAGGAGATTTAACCAGTCAATCCTGAAAGTCGGTCTTGAATATTCATTGGAAGGACTGATGCTAAAGCTGAAACTCCAATACTTTGGCCACCTGATGTGAAGAACTGAATCATTTGAAAAGACTCTGATGCTTAGAAAGATTGAAGGCAAGAGAAGGGGACAACAGAGGATGAGACAGTTGATTGGATGGTATCACCGACTCAATGGATGTGAGTTTGAGTAAGCTCCGGGAGTTGGGATGGACAGGGAAGCCTGGCATGCTGTAATCCATGGTGTCACAAAGTGTTGAACATGACTGAGCTACTGAACTCAACTGATATTTGCATGTGGGCACACACAGTGGTTAGCCATAGATATAAATGATACAGATTTATGCTCAGATATTTTGAGGAAATATTTTATGTTAGTTTTAGCCTATAGACAGTGATTTTGTATACTTGGAATGCTTGAGGCATTCACCTGGGCCACTACTACATGTGATAAGTCCCTAAAGGTATTCTGGAACTGAGTCAAACTTGTGGCTGGACCAGCCCTTATGGTTCTTGTTATAATTGCAAGATGTACCTCAGCAGTAACCATCAGGGAACTTTGAAAAAGCATGGTTTATTATTCACAGGTCAAGGAGGTATGGCAGGCTCAATAGCTGCCCAGTGAGGTCATAGGTAGAGAGAAAGTGTAGACCTGTAGCCCTGTCTTTGTTGGAGTGAGTACAGGTTAGTACTTAGGACTTTACAAGTTCACTCTTTACTGATCAATTTTAAATATAGCAGCAAGAATTTAGATATGGAAACAGAAAAGTGAGGTCACTTAAAATGTCGGTTATCTGGGTTACCAAAAGCTTTTTTCCTAAGAGGAGAACTTCATGAGGAGGTACATTCTGGTTTCTTATCTAGGCATTTACTAGCATCTGTGTCATACACCTGGGATATGTTTGAGATGAATGTCTTAGAAGTGGATGTCTTAGCAATCAAGGGCTTCCTGGTGGCTCAGATGGTAATGAATATGCCTGCAATGCACGAGACCTGAGTTCAATACATGGGCAGAAAGATCTCCTGGAGAAGGACATGGTAACCGACTCCATTATTATTGCCTGGAGAATTCCATGGACAGAGGAACCTGCAGGACTACAGTCCGTGGGGTCACAAAGAGTCGGACACAACTGAGCAACTAACACTTAGCAAACAAAAGCTTGTATGCCTGCTAAGCTGCTTCAACCGCGCCCAACTCTGTGTGACCCCCATGGACTGTAGCCCACCAGACTCCTCTGTCCATGGGATTCTCCAGGCAATAATACTGGAGTAACTTGCTATTTCCTCCTCCAGTGGATCTTTCCAACTCAGAGATTGAACCCACCTCTCCTGTGTCTCCTGCATTGGCAGGCAGGTTCTTTACCACTAGCGCCACCTGGGAAGCCACAATCAGAAGTTTAATGTCAGGCATTTACACTCCAGGAATGCAAACTGTGGGTTGGGTAGAAGCAGGTAACCTAGTAGTGAGATCAGAGAGAGTACTGCATATTTGAAGGATTATTGAGAGGACATTGAGAAGAAAAGTCAGAAATATCTGAAAATGTTATGATTAGAAGCATTCTGTGAGTTTTCCCTGGCAGTTCAGTGATTAAGAACCGACCTTGCAATGAAGGGGACTTGGACTCAATCCCTGGTCAGGGAACTGAGATCCCACATGCCATGGATCAACTAAGCCCATGCGCTGATTCTAATGAGCCCATTGGCCACAGCTAGAGAGTCTGTGCATCTCAGTCAAAGATCCCACAGCTAAGACTTGACCCAGCAAAAAAATAAATAAATGTAATAATTTTATTATGGCAGTAATAGCAATTTATTCTGAATGCTTTGTAGCAAAAGAATCGACTGTCATTAGAATAACTATCTTTAACTATACAAGAGAACATTTCAAAATGATCTACATGTGACATGAGAGTGTCCTCTAATTAATAGAATACTCATTATAGTCACTGTTTGCTACTCTCATGATTAGGGAGTTGGGCAAGCCTGAAGAAAAATACCCTCCTTAGAGTTCTGCCTTGCATTAATCTGAGATACATCATCTATTTGCTGATTTAATTGGCTCAGCTGGAGGAAGAATTAAGTAAGTGGCACTGGGATGAGAAAGAAAAGAAGTGGATACTGGATACTTGTCAATTGTGCTTATATTAAGTAACATTTTTACTTGTTATATTAGAATACATGTGAATTCTCAAAATATCAGACATATTCCATTTCTCAAGTCAATAACAATTTTATTGATAATTTGAAAATTTATGATAGTATCATGGATACTTCTTGCCATTAACATAGATATTTTCAAAAGAAATAGTAACTATACTAATTTATGGTGAAGTAATAAAAGATAGACCCAGAGTATAATTTTCACATATCACTGATGATATTTATTTTGCAGTTATGCAAAGTCTTTTGCCCGTGAATGTTTTTCTTAATGGAGCAGTTACAGCATTATGACTATAAGAATAACTGAGATTTTGCTCTGTTTTGAATATTACTTGAACTCAGATAACTGTTACCCCGAAAGATTATTTTTCTTAACAATGAGGATATTGCATGTATTGAAGATGTATTTAATTTCATTGACTAGGGAAATGATGGAGATGAGAGACAGACTCTGACACAGGTAATTATGGATAGTTTAAAATAAAAATCAAACCACAATATTTCACCAACAGAAAATATTTTACAAAGTCTACAAACAGAAAATTTAAATAAATGGAGAGTTACCACATTCCAAGATGAGGGGACCCATAAAATGAGGGGACTCATAGGATGAAAATGTCAGTTCTTCTAAAATTAAGCTTTAATTTAACCTTCAGTCAATTCTCAATGTTTTGCTTTTAATTGAACAAAAATAGCCTAAAGTATTAATGGAAAATATATTTAATAAGTTACCCTCACACTTAAAAGGAAGAGCTATATAGAAGGACTTTTCCCAAGTATTTAAATGTTATAAAGTAGTAAGTATGAAGATAGTATCACATTAGTTCTGAATGGAACTAACTCAGTGGAATGTAATAGAAAATCCAGGTGCAATATAAAGTCTATACAGTAATTTGGTTTCTATAAAGTTAGCATTTTAATGAAAAATATAGAGGTTATTCAATAAATAGTGTTGGATCAAATGGTTCATTGTATGGGGAAAAAAATTAATAATAGGGGATTTCCCCAGTGGCTCAGTGGTAAAGAATCTGTCTGCAATGCCGGAAACCCTGGTTCAATTCCTGGCATGGAAGATCCCCTGGCGACAGGAACGGCTACCCACTCCAGGTTTCTGGCCTATAGAATTCCATGGACTGTATAGTCCATTGGGTTGCAAAGAGTTGGACACAACTGAGCGACTTTCACTTTCATGGAAAAAATAAGTTAGATCCCCGCCATAAAACAAAACATGAGATTAATTGTACATTAAAGTTTAAAGGCATCAAATAGACAATAGATTATAGATGGATTATAGACTAAAAGTTTCAAAAGCATGAAATGACTCAAAGTACTAGAAAAACATAGGTAAAAGTTATGATGACTTGTTTTTAAACATGACAGAAAAGTTAGAAATTTTAAAAGAGGAAAGATTATTTTAAATACAATATAGTATTTTTATTTTTAAAACAAAATATTTTAATAAAATTTTAAAAAATTAATATTTATGCAAGAAATTTGTAAAAATGTTTTTCTTCATTTATAGTCAACTACATATTTTCTTAAAACTAAATACTTTCACAATTAGATTGTCAAAGTTAAAAAGAATGATAATTCCTTTATCATTAAGGATTAAACATATCAGTGAGAGTTAAAAATATTATATGTAGACAGGCACAATCTCAATTACTGTCTTGAAAGCTTTTGGTTGTGTATTTTGTGCTGTCTTAACTGTCCTACTACCATTGAGCTATAATAGGCAGGTTGAATTATAGACACCCCCAAAGTTGACATTGGTTATTGCTACAATAGCAATTGTACATAGATCAAATAGCCAACATCCATTGGATCATCGAAAAAGCATGAGAGTCCCAGAAAAACATCTACTTCTGCTTCATTGACTATGCCAAAGCCTTTGACTGTGTAGATCACAACAAACTGTGGAAAATTCTGAAAGAGATGGGAATACCATACCACCTGACCTGCCTCTTGAGAAATCTGTATGCAGGTCAAGAAGCAACAGTTAGAACTGGTTGGAACAACAGACTGTGTCCAAATCAGGAAAGGAGTATGTCAAGGCTGTATATTGTCACCCTGCTTGTTTAACTTATATGCAGAGTGTATCATGAGAAATGCTGGGCTGGAAGAAGCACAAGCTGGAATTAAGATTGCTGGGAGATCATATGTGAAACAGATCGCCAGTCCAGGTTCGATGCATGAGAAAGGGTGCTCAGGGCTGGTGCACTGGGATGACCCAGAGGGATGGGATGAGGAGGGAGGGGGGATGGAGGTTCAGGATGGGGAACACATGTACACCCATGGCTGATTCATATCAATGTATGGCAAATCCACTACAATATTATAAAGTAATTAGCCTCAAATTAAAATAAATAAATTAAAAATTAAAATTAAAATACTGTGATAAGAGAAAAAGATTGCTGGGAGAAATATCAATAGCATCAGATATGCAGATAACACCACCCTTATGGCTGAAGGCAAAGAAGAACTAAAGAACCTCTTGATGAAAGTGAAATCTTAAAAATCAGGGCAGAAATAAATGCAAAAGAAACTAAAGAGACCATAGCAAAAATCAACAAAGCTAAAAGCTGGTTTTTTGAAAAAATAAACAAAATTGACAAACCATTAGCAAGACTCATTAAGAAGCAAAGAGAGAAGAACCAAATTAACAAAATTAGAAATGAAAATGGAGAGATCACAACAGACAACACTGAAATACAAAGGATCATAAGAGACTACTACCAGCAGCTCTATGCCAATAAAATGGACAACTTGGATGAAATGGACAAATTCTTAGAAAAGTATAACCTTCCAAAACTGAACCAGGAAGAAATAGAAGATCTTAACAGACCCATCACAAGCAAGGAAATCGAAACTGTAATCAAAAATCTTCCAGCAAACAAAAGCCCAGGACCAGATGGCTTCACAGCTGAATTCTACCAAAAATTTAGAGAAGAGCTAACACCTATCTTACTCAAACTCTTCCAGAAAATTGCAGATGAAGGTAAGCTTCCAAACTCATTCTATGAGGCCACCATCACCCTTATTCCAAAACCAGACAAAGATGCCACAAAAAAAGAAAACTACAGACCAATATCACTGATGAACATAGATGCAAAAATCCTTAACAAAATTCTAGCAAACAGAATCCAACAACATTAAAAAAATCATACACCACGACCAAGTGGGCTTTATCCCAGGAATGCAAGGATTCTTTAATATCCGCAAATCAATCAATGTAATACACCACATTAACAAATTGAAAGATAAAAACCATATGATTATCTCAATAGATGCAGAGAAAGCCTTTGACAAAATTCAACACTCATTTATGATTAAAACTCTCCAAAAAGCAGGAATAGAAGGAACATACCTCAACATAATAAAAGCTATATATGACAAACCCACAGCAAGCATCACCCTCAATGGTGAAAAATTGAAAGCATTTCCCCTGAAATCAGGAACAAGACAAGGGTGCCCACTCTCACCACTACTATTCAACATAGTGTTGGAAGTTTTGGCCACAGCAATCAGAGCAGAAAAAGAAGTAAAAGGAATCCAGATAGGAAAAGAAGAAGTGAAACTCTCACTGTTTGCAGATGACATGATCCTCTATATAGAAAACCCTAAAGACTCTACCAGAGAATTACTAGAGCTAATCAACGAATATAGTAAAGTTGCAGGATATAAAATTAACACACAGAAATCCCTTGCATTCCTATATACTAACAATGAAAAAACAGAAAGAGAAATTAAGGAAACAATACCATTCACCATTGCAACAAAAAGAATAAAATACTTAGGAGTATATCTACCTAAAGAAACAAAAGACCTATACATAGAAAACTATAAAACACTGATGAAAGAAATCAAAGAGGACACAAACAGATGGAGAAACATACCGTGTTCATGGATTGGAAGAATCAATATTGTCAAAATGGCTATTCTACCCAAAGCAATCTATAGATTCAATGCAATCCCTATCAAGCTACCAATGGTATTTTTCACAGAACTAGAACAAATAATTTCACAATTTGTATGGAAATACAAAAAACCTCGAATAGCCAAAGTAATCCTGAGAAAGAAGAATGGAACTGGAGGAATCAACCTGCCTGACTTCAGACTCTACTACAAAGCCACAGTCATCAAGACAGTATGGTACTGGCACAAAGACAGAAATATAGATCAATGGAACAGAATAGAAAGCCCAGAGATAAATCCACGAACCTATGGACACCTTATCTTTGACAAAGGAGGCAAGGATATACAATGGAAAAAAGACAACCTCTTTAACAAGTGGTGCTGGGAAAACTGGTCAACCACTTGTAAAAGAATGAAACTAGAACACTTTCTAACACCATACACAAAAATAAACTCAAAATGGATTAAAGATCTAAATGTAAGACCAGAAACTATAAAACTCCTAGAGGAGAACATAGGCAAAACACTCTCCAACATGAATCAGAGCAGGATCCTCTATGACCCACCTCCCAGAATATTGGAAATGAAAGCAAAACTAAACAAATGGGACCTAATGAAACTTAAAAGCTTTTGCACTACAAAGGAAACTATAAGTAAGGTGAAAAGACAGCCCTCAGATTGGGAGAAAATAATAGCAAATGAAGAAACAGACAAAGGATTAATCTCAAAAATATACAAGCAACTCCTGAAGCTCAATTCCAGAAAAATAAATGACCCAATTCAAAAATGGGCCAAAGAACTAAACAGACATTTCTCCAAAGAAGACATACAGATGGCTAACAAACACATGAAAAGATGCTCAACATCACTCATTATTAGAGAAATGCAAATCAAAACCACAATGAGGTACCATTACATGCCAGTCAGGATGGCTGCTATCCAAAAGTCTATAAGCAATAAATGCTGGAGAGGGTGTGGAGAAAAGGGAACCCTCTTACACTGTTGGTGGGAATGCAAACTAGTACAGCCGCTATGGAAAACCGTGTGGAGATTTCTTAAAAAACTGGAAATAGAACTGCCATATGACCCAGCAATCCCACTTCTGGGCATACACACTGAGGAAACCAGATCTGAAAGAGACATGTGCACCCCAATGTTCATTGCAGCACTGTTTATAATAGCCAGGACATGGAAGCAACCTAGATGCCCATCAGCAGATGAATGGATAAGGAAGCTGTGGTACATATACACCATGGAATATTACTCAGCCGTTAAAAAGAATTCATTTGAACCAGTTCTAATGAGATGGATGAAACTGGAGCCCCTTATACAGAGGGAAGTAAGCCAGAAAGATAAAGAACATTACAGCATACTAACGCATATATATGGAATTTAGAAAGATGGTAACGATAACCCTATATGCAAAACAGAAAAAGAGACACAGAAATACAGAACAGACTATTGAACTCTGTGGGAGAATGTGAGGGTGGGATATTTCAAAAGAACAGCATGTATACTATCTATGGTGAAACAGATCCCCAGCCCAGGTGGGATGCATGAGACAAGTGCTCGGGCCTGGTGCACTGGGAAGACCCAGAGGAATCGGGTGGAGAGGGAGGTGGGAGGGGGAATCGGGATGGGGAAATAAGTGTAAATCTATGGCTGATTCATATCAATGTATGACAAAACCCACTGAAATGTTGTGAAGTAATTAGCCTCCAACTAATAAAAAATTAAAAAAAAAAAAAAGAAAGTGAAAGAGGAGAGTGAAAAAGTTGGCTTGAAACTCAACATGCAGAAAACTAAGATCACGGCATCTAGTCCTATCACTTCATGGCAAATAGATGGGGAAACAATGGAAAAAATTACGGACTTTATTTTGAGGGGCTGCAAAGTCACAGCTGATGGTGACTAAGGCCATGGATTTGAAAGATGCTTGCTCTTTGGAAGAAAAGCTATGACCAACCTAGATAACATATTATAAAGCAGAGACATTACTTTGCCAACACAGGTCCGTCTAATCAAAGCTGTGGTTTTTCCAGTTATCATGTGTGGATTTGAGAGTAGGGCTATAAAGAAAGCTGAGCATTGAAGAATTGATGCTTTTGAACTGTGGTGTTGGAGAAGACTTCTTGAGAGTCCCTTGGACTGCAAGGAGATCCAACCAGTCAATCCTAAAGAAAATCAGTCTTAATTATTCATTGGAAGGACTGATACTGTATTTGAAACTCCAATATTTGACCACCTGATGTGAAGAACTGACTCATTTGAAAAGACCCTGATACTGGGAAAGATTGAAGGCAGAAGGAGAAGGGGATGAGACAGGATGAGATGGTTGGATGGCATCACCAACTCTATGGACTTGAGTTTGAGCACACTTTGGCAGTTGGTGATGGACCAGGACTCCTGGAGTGCTGTAGTTCATGGGGTCTCAAAGAGTTGGACACGACTGAGTGACTGAACTGAACTGAACTGATTGCTACAGTAAGAAAATGTTCTTTTTAATTTTGCATATTTATAGAGACATATTTCTCAAAAAATGTATTGCTTATGTAGAATTTTAAAAAAGAAAAGAACAATAATTATATTCCTTTTATTATGACTTTTTTTGTAATTTTTGAGGATGTCCAAATTTTTTTCACATCATAGAGATGATAATTTTTAAAGGTATATCAGTAATGCATAACAGCTTTAAATAATATCTATAGATACATTTATTTCTTATAAAATATACATTATTTTATATAAAATCTTTACTTGAAGAGAATCTCACATATTGTTTTATACTGGCCCTAATCTGAAAACACCACCATGCAGGACAAATTCAGACTTAACTACCCTAAATTTTCAGTTATGATGGTGGGGATAAGTAACACAAACTATTGCTCTTGGCCTTTCGGCTAGGATCAAGGGAAGTAACAGAAACTTCTGGGAATCACCAGTCTCAATTGTGGAGGTAGAGCGCTGTGGCAGGCACTGTTGCACAATGGTTTTGCATAGCCTCTGGGATCATAAAACCTCAGAAGAAGAAAATTTCATCTCCAGTGACTTTACATTCCTGAATTCATTAGAAGGCCAATTTGCTGCACACAGATATAAAAAGCACTAAGATTAGTTTCCTAATTTTCTATTTTGACCTTTGTCTTTGCAATTTTATAATGCTCTCTGACACCTGGATGCAACTTGTTCAGTTCAGTCGCTCAGTCGTGTCCGACTCTTTGCGACCCCATGAACCACAGCACGCCAGGCCTCCCTGTCCGTCACCAACTCCCAGAGTCCACCCAAACCCATGTCCATAGAGTCAGTGATGCCATCCAACCGTCTCATCCTCTGTCATCCCCTTCTCCTCCTGCCCTCAGTCTTTCCCAGCATCAGGGTCTTTTCAAATGAGTCAGCTCTTCGCATCAGGTGGCCAAACTATTGGAGTTGCAGCTTCAACATCAGTCCTACCAATGAATACCCAGGACTGTTCTCCTTTAGAATGGACTGGTTGAATCTCACTGCAGTCCAAGGGACTTTCAAGAGTCTTCTCCAACAACACAGTTCAAAAGCATCAGTTCTTCAGCACTCAATTTTGAGTGTAATGTCACTTTCATGGACCCTGACCAACATTAATTTTTTATTGAAGTAGGATAGATTAGAAGAAAATAAACCAGATAAGAATACAATAGAAAGTATCAAAATGCTTTACCCATAATTAAGGTCAATATAATGCCTTAAAACTTTTCATCATGGATATGTGTACTAAGCCATGATGTAAAATGTTTGTACTGTAAATTGTGATGAAAAAAAGTTAGAAAAACACCAGAAAGGAGATCATTTAACTTTTAAGCAAGCAAGATTATCCTTTAAAAAAAAAAAAAAGGCATACCTTCTATGAGAATAAAAGTAATATTTTGCAAACAGTTTTTTTGTATATGTTTGAAATGTGTTTCTGGTGTAACTATTTTAGGTGGCTTTAAAAATCTGTGTTATTACTAAGACATGGACTTGAAGTTGGACCCTATTTGGGATTCAGTTTTTTCCCCTGTAAGATCAGTATTTAAAACTCCAGTTCCTGGAGTTGGTGATGGATAGGGAGGCCTGGCATGCTGTGATTCATGGGGTCACAAAGAGTCGAACATGCCTGAGCGAGTGAACTGATCTGAAAATGCTAAATGTAATCTTATTTCTATCGCTTTTGTCATAAGTTTGAACAGTATTTGAAAAATATCTTAGTTTTCATTGCTCATCATTTGCAGTCATGTTGTTATGTAAAATGACTCTAGGACAAATTATTCTTCTAGAATTAAAGAAGATATGTATAGATCACTTTAGTTATTCACATTTTAAGTGCCAGATGTGAAGATAACAGGTGAAAATAAATTGATTTGTGCCTCTAAAGTTCTGTATTCATGATATAGACAGTCACAGAAGTACCCAGTTACAACATAATGGGGTTAGGGCTGTAATAGAAATCTGTATGCCATGAAATAAGATCACCAAGAACAAAGTTTGATGGAGATGCAAAGTAAGGGGCTGGGTAAAAGAGTCAATGTAAGATTAACAAAAGAGATTTCTATTGACTTGAACCTTGAAAATGTGTAAACATTAGATAGGCAGAAAAGGGGTTTAAAATACAGAAAAAAAGATGAAAAGGAGGCACTTTAAGAAATAGACACTTGAGTTCATAATGAGGCCTGGTAACCAACCAATTTGGCTGTGAGAGAAAGAAGAGAAAAAATTTGAGATTGGGTTCCAAGTTAGAAGTTGAATCAGTTAAATCAGTGATGGCAATAGTCACTGAGATCAAGAATGTAGGCAGAGGTTAGTACTGCAGCTGGATTGAGGATGGAAATAAAAGCTTAGCTATGTCCTTTATGAGTCATAGAGATTTCTTATTCATCCAAGTAGAAATGCCTAGTAAATAATCAGTTACTAATTGGAAACTAAGGTGAGATGTTTAGAGATATTGTGAAAAATGGCTGGAGATAGATATTTGAGGTATATCAGAAAAATGTTATAATCAACTCTTTGAAAAATGCTTGGCTCTCTGAGGGTCATGAAGAGCATGAGATACAAGGAGGATTATTCTTAAAATTTATTTTAAATATGAGATTTTGAAATATTGGACATGAAAAACCGGCCAATAAAAACTGAAGCTGATTATAGCTGAGAGAATAAAAATAATTTACAATGCAAAAGGCTTCCCTGGTGGTTCAGATGGTTAAAAAAAAAAAAAAAAAAATCTGCCTGAAATGCAGGAGACCTGGGTTAAATTCCTGGATGGGGAAGATTCCCTGGAGAAGGGAATGGCCACCCACTCCAATATTCTTGCCTGGAGAATTCCATGGTTCAGAGGAGCCTGGTGGGCTCCTAGAAGTCCAAGAAGTCGCAAAGAGTCAGGCATGATTGAGTGACTAACATTCTCACTTTGGGCTTCCCAGGTGGCACTAGTGGTAAAGAACCTGACTGCCAATGTAGGAGACTGTATGAGACACAGGTTTGATCCTTGGGCGGGAGAGATCCCTTGGAGAAAGCCATGGCAACCCACTCCAGTATTCTTGCCTGGAGATTCCCATGGACAGAGGAGCCTGGTGGGCTGCATTCCATTGGGTCACAGAGTCGGTCATGACTAAGACAGCACAGAACAGCACGATGCAAGAATTTGAACTTGATTCATGACTAAGACAGCACAGAACAGCATGATGCAAGAATTTGAACTTGATCATTAATGTGCTGGATAACCTAGGGCTCACGCGTGATCAGCTGGTTCAGTTGTGTCCGACTCTGTAACCCTATGGATTGTAGCTCTACAGGCTTCTCTGCCCGTGGGATTCTCCAGGCAAGGAGACTGGAGTGGGTTGCTATGCCCTCCTCCAGGGGATCTTCCTGACCCAGGTATCGAACCCATGTCTTGGCAAGTGGGTTCTTTACCACTAGTGCCACCTGGGAAACCCAATTAAGAACTGTCTAAAACAGGAAAAGAGCATCTTTTCATCTGGGACAGAAAGAACATGAATGGGTTTGGATTTGGATTAAAAAAAAAAAAAACTAACATAAGATAGGAACGTACTGATTTATCTGAAGATGGCTAATTTACAGTTTTCTGGTGATATTAAATATAGTATTTCACCTTACAACTGAGCATCATTTGGTATTTTAATTTCCAAATTGAATATTAATAAGTTATTAGATGTGGGCTCTGTTGTGCTATTAAGAAACTAGATATTGTCTGGAAAACCCTGATGAGACAGTGATATCTCTTAGAGACATATGGACATATTTTGGACTTGTCCATAAGGAAGTCAGTTTATTTGGATTTCAATTTCCTCCTAAAATGAGAATTTTAGACTAATATAATTCATTAATTCAGCAAATATTTATTCATTGCTTTCCTAATGAGGGTCTGTCTTTTATGTTTTAATATTTTGTGATTATTTTCATCACATAATTGGCTTTTTTTTTTTTTTTTTTGCCAATTTGGAAGGAAACTCATCCAGATATATACCGATTGGGAGAGATTATCTTTATTCCTGTCTGCTAATATTTTGGATAAAGAAATAGGATAAACAAAGGGATTGTTTATGTGTGTGTTTTGTGTGTGTATGTGTTCATGAAGTCTGAATATAGAGATGTTTGGTCTGCTGTAATTCGAACTGGTTTGGAAAAGCTGAATGTCAAGTTTTCCTCAATTTTTTTTTTGTTTGTAACATGTCCATAATATGATCACTCCATTTTTTATCACTTTATTTTCACTATGTCATTTATTTGTATATTGTAAGGTGTAGCCATCAATTTTCTTTTCATCTTTTTAATATTTGTGGTTATAACATCTTTCTTTTTTAAAAAAGTAATTTATTTTTATAAAAATATATATTTTAAATGCTATTCATGTTTTCATTAGGCTGACTCATACACTTCCCTTGTTATCTTGAAATACATACATTTTATGTGTATTTATAAATATATGTATTTTTTTCCTGGAAATACTATGCAAAAACTCATATTCCCTCTCAAGAATACTTTTTATAGTTCATATAATAGGCAATATTGTTTTTCTATTTTTGAATCCTGATTTGTAAACTTTGCTGATGTCAACAACCTATTAATAAGGGAGAATTTCCCTAGTGGCTGAGAGTGTAGTTTAAAATCAACTCTAAGGTCCCTTAATGAATCACTTAAGCATGTCTTTTAAAAATAGATTGAATAAAACTTCATTAAATAAATGAATAAAGCAGCTAGTGATGAAGAATGAATTAGACAAGATTCCCTTCCTATTTGACAATATTCCTAACTAACAATATTATCTTGTCATAGCCCATGAGTCACCAGGGATATATTTGGGACAAGGGTCAAATTTGATTAGAAACTGCCAAATCTAGGCATGTTTTACTGACTCTAAATATCAGTAAGGGGTTGGTAGGTATTGGCACATGAAGTGTAGCAGCTATTGGCACATGAAGTGTAGCAGCTATAGCATATGGAATAAAACTATTATAATACCTGTAGGCATGTATACCTAATGGTATGATCAGTTAGTTCCTTTGAAATGGTTAAAATCAGACTGCTGCTGCTGCTAAGTCGCTTCAGTCGTGTGCAACTTCATGCGACCCCATAGACGGCAGCCCACCAGGCTCCCCCGTCCCTCGAATTCTTCAGGCAAGAACACTGGAGTGGGTTGCCATTTCCTTCTCCAATGCATGAAAGTGAAAAGTGAAAGTGAAGTTGCTCAGTCATGTCCGACTCTTAGTGACCCCGTGGACTGCAACCCACCAAGGCTCCTCCATCCATGGGATTTTCCAGGCAAGAGTACTGGAGTGGGGTGCCATTGCCTTCTAATTAGGAATAAAATATGTTACATTTTTTTTGATGTGAAAAATGGATATTATTGTGGCAGTTTAGAAAACCCATGTATGTTTTTATAATTCTACCTTGCTAGGTTCAATTATTTTTAAAAATTAGTCATCTTCTCCAAGAGCCTTTTTCAAAGAATATAGGCTTATGCTATTGGTTAAAATAAGTAACAAATTATTAAAATTCCAAATTCCTTCCCTGTTCAGATTAGGATGTAATCTTTATGTGTCCTGAGGCCTGACCCTGTGTGACAGCAATTATTTTCAATTATCCTATGATCTAGTGTGAGACAGGAAGCAGGAGTCCAGTTTAAGACCCGTCTCCATCTCTGCCTTCCCATACAAATAAGTACTTTACCCTTCCTGGAAAGTAATAGTAATAGTAAGAGGGTATTTTAAGAGTATTTCCAGAGGTTTGGAAATGTTGATTTATGATAAAGGGAACTGCTGAAAACCTTGGGGCTCCCAATTAAAAAAAAAAATGAATTTCCTGACCCCTCTCCTAAACTTATTGAATCAGAAAATAGAAAGAGGACCAGACATTTTTGCTTTAAATGCCTTTATGTGATTCTTACAGTCTACCCGGCATTGGTCACACTGATGTGTCTAATTATTCTCCCATGGGAAAATTAATAGTGGTGTTTAGTTTAGTGTTAGTTTCATTAAACTGGATTTTCTACACATTTCATCATGCTCTAGAAGTAATGTGTATTCTTGGATGGTCTTTGAGCTTTATTTGCTTCATTTAAAGTCTATTCTGATAATTGGAGCTTTTTACTTTGGCCACCTGATGTGAAGAGCTGACTCATTTGAAAAGACCCTGAGGCTGAGAAAGATTGAAGGCAGGAGGATAAGGGGACGACAGAGGATGAGATGCTTGGATGGCATCACCGACTCAATGGACATGAGTTTGAGTAAACTCTGAGAGCTGTTGATGGACAGGGAGGCCTTGCATGCTGCAGTCCATGGGTCGCAACTGAACTGAACTGAGAAGCATATTATATAACCCAAAGTGTTCATCTTGGTGGTGGGGGCACAATTTCACCATTCATAGGAATAAATATTGAATTACAATACAATAAATATTGGATTACAATCCAACTAGAAGGGCCTCTAGAGAGCATTTCATCAAGTCTGCTGTCTTTAATTAAGTGGAGGTCTGAAGCATTCAAAAGAGATTTCTCTTAAATACTGACAAAGACTCAGGAAGCCCATTCAGAGTCTCATTACAGTGTTTTTATCACTCTAATAGTTAATAAATTCTTCTTCACATTCAACCCAAATCACCTCTGCATTACCCTAAACATCTTTCTTATTCAAACCTCCAAGTTTGTAACCAAAAACAGCCTAGCACTAAAATTATTTAACATCTATTTAATGGACACAGTGTGTTTCATGGACACAGTTTGTCGAAATTTGATCAATAGACAGAAATAATAAAGGCAGCGTAGAGGTGAAGATCATTGAGTGCTAATTGGAATAAAGTGAAATAAAAATAAAATAAGCATACTTTAAAATGTGCTTAGAAATGTAATTGGGGGCTACCCAGGATACTTGTCATGTAGACAGCTGCTGGTTGGGAGAAAGGAAGAGTTTTCTGTCTCTTATCTATCTGAATATTTTGCCTTCAGAATTAGGCACACAATATTTCTTTTCCCCATTTAGGTCTTTTTCTTCCCTACTCTTCCTACCAGTTTGCACGTCAATTATGTTTGCTTAATCTTCCAATTAGGGGTAGAGGGCTTAACAACACTGATAGGAGATCAAAGGTAAGGTCAGTGTGATTAAATTTCAGACAAGGAATAATCAGTCAAATGGTGTAAGTGACATAGAGTTGTCCCATTTTCACTGGATAGAATAATGGTTTTCAGCTCTACACTACATATTTGAAATCCCCTGGGAAGCTTATTAAAAGTATCAAATCCTGGAACATAGCGGGGAATGTTGATTTAATAGGAATTAGGTGATTCTCAGGCATTTTTCTAAGTACTCTATATCCTGCTATTCCAATGAGGTCTGTGGACTATTAAGCTGTGACATAACCTGAGATCTTATTAGAATGGACAGTCTTGGGCCCCACTGATTGTCGACTAGATGAAAATCACTGATGCAAGAGTCCCCATATTAAAGCTTGAAAGACCCTTTTCAGTGACCTTATATACAGCCTTCTTCAGAGCCACTTGATAGAGGAAGTGAAGAGAGGAAGAAGGCAATCAAGGTGAGAAAATGGAGGAGATGTTGAAGGAGGAAAGGATAGAGGAGGTGAAAAGGGAAAGCTGTAAAAGCTTGGGACAGAGATCATTTTACTTTGTTACTGTGAAATTAGTGCTCTGACTGTACCACTTATGAATGCTCATTATCTTTTTAGTAACTCATAAGAAGTAAATATTTGATTAACAAATTGCCAAATTTCTTCAAATAAGATTAATTTGTTCTAAGGGAGCAACTTTAAGTATAGTTATTATTATATTTAAAGAAGTAATTAAGTCCTCATTTTTATTACTGAAACGCTGATGTAATAAAGCTACTTATAAGTAGTTTATTTATTTTTTTGAGATGATAGATATTCTCTCAGTAATGTTCCCTTACTACTGCAGGATGCTCGACTCTTAAACTTTTCGCATTTGATTCTCATGGATATTTTGAATTGATCCCTATTCCCAATTTCAGTTTTACTGACCCTAATAAGGATTTTAGTTTCATAGGTTTTATCTTTTATATTAAATAATCACAGATACTGATGTACCACGAAAGAATAAACTAGTTAAAATTAAACCCAAATATAGTAATGCACCCAATGAAGCAATTTAGAAAAGATACTAAATACAGGGGGGAAAATCTAATGAAATAATAGTCAAGCTAGGATGGAAATTAATATAACCAAAGCAATTATAAGTTAATGTTACCATGGAGGCTAAGTGAATTATCTCATTGATTTCAGGATGTGTTTTTTGTTTTGTGTTTCCATCAAAATGAAATATGAGTATAGTTTGATGTGTTTAATTCATATTAAGTAATGCTTATTAATCAGCAAGTGCCGTTAAATAGATTGTACAAAGGGAAAGTTTTCTTTCTGAAAGCAAAACATAACAATGTGAAGAAATGGTTCTTAATAGTGTCTCAACATTGTTTATAGATTAAGCTTATTGCTGTCTTCTTTTGTTTATTATATCTGTCAAGCAAAGCTTTTTAAATACATTTCATGCTTACTGAACTCCAGGCATGTGAAAACTGTCATCAAATAATGCTTTCTTTGGTGTTAAATGCATCTTACCTTTAAAATATCAATCATAGACTGTTTTTGAATCAAGCCCCAGAATTAACTTCTAAAAATTTAAGTCAGTTTTTTTAAAAAAAATAATGACTTAGAAGAACATTTCTTTGCATGTTCCCCTCAAGAAGGGAATGTCAACCACTCCAGTATTACCTGGATAATTCCATGGACAGGAGAGACTGGCAGGCTGCTGTTCATGGGGTCACAAAGAGTCGGACACAACTGAGTGACTAACACAACAATACACTGAAAGAGCCTTGTTGAATCTGAAAGAGAGAAATTATATTTGAATCTGTTCTTTCCAAAAATGTCTATTAAAGTGTTTCCTTTATATGATATTAATTGCTAATTAGGACATCTAAATAAGTGTAACAATTGGTTAAAAATAGGAAGATTAAGCACAATGTATGACTATTAACATTAATGAGTAGATAAAATTCATTGAATATATTTCATATATATAATGCATATGTAATATATATGTAAACTAATTGTGTTCTGTTAGTTGCTCAGTCATGTCTGACTCTTTGTGACCCCAAGGACTGCAGCCCACCAGGCTCCTCTGTTCCTACATTTCTACAGGCAGGGATACTGGAGTGGGTTGCCATTCCCTTCTCCAGGCGATCTTCCCAAACTAGGGATTGAACCTGGGTCTCCTGCACTTCAGGCAGATTCTTTACCATCTGAGTCAAATCCTGTGGACTGCAAGGAGATTAAACCAGTCAATCCTAAAGGAACCTTATTATTCACTGGAAGGACTGATGCTAAAACTGAAGCTCCAATACTTTGGCCACCTGATGCAAAGAGCCATTAGTAAAGATCCTGATGCTGGGAAAGATTGAAGGCAGGAGGAGAAGGGGACAATAGAGAATGAGATGGTTGAATGGCATCACCAACTCAATGGACATGACTTTGAACAAACTCCAGGAGATAGTGAAGGACAGGGAAGCCTGGCATGCTGTAGACTGTGGGGTTGCAGAGTCAGACATGACTGAGTGAACAACAGCAATATGTGTGTTTACGTATAATGTGTTTATAAATACAAATAAAATTTACATGGATGCCAGCTACAGTTCTAACACTGGAATATGCCATAAAACAAAGAAAGTGTAATAAATGAGTTGTAAAATATATTAGATGGTGATAGATGCTATAACAGAGATACAAGGGGGAAGAAGGGAAAGGAGGGAAGAGGACAGGAAGGGAGAGAAGGAGAAAAGTCCGAAAGACCACAGTTATTTGGAAAGGATTTAGACATGTATTAAGTAAGGATAGACTTCATTGAGAAGATGAGATTAGAGCAAAGACTTGAAGGTTTAGGGGCAGGTCAAATTGACTTATTTTGTAGTATTTTATACCAGAATATTTACAGAAGAAATTACTTACTTCAAAATAATTATCTAAATTGCAAATATCAAATATGCTCTCATATATGAGATCTGAAATTTTGTTCTATTTCAAAATCTTTAAACTTACAAGAAATATCACATGACTATTTTTACAAAATAAAAACAGGAGAGAGGATGAGTTAAAGTACTGTTTTAGTTTAAACTTTATTTGGTATTTGTTTACTACATAGGGAGGAATATAATAATGTCAAATGGAAAAATATAAAAATTATATAGTTTATGAATATAATCATCATGCTCAATTGAAAAAGACCCAAGTGAATTTATGGAATCATGAAATAATCAATGGTAGAATATAAGGCATCTTTAAGTCTAATAATAGATACAAACAATAATTCTAAGGTATCTTAATTTTGATGTACTCTATTTCTTAGTATTTTAACATTTGTCTGTTTACATTTTTAGTGCCCTACCCATTTAACTGTCAATATATTTCCTTTTCCTCTAATAAGTGCATTATGCACTCAATAAACAGATATTTCTGAGTTGGCATTATATGACATTTGTTACTTGGAGGAAATACTTATTGTCTATTAACTGCCAAACAAAATGCCAGGGATGTAAACATGAATAAGATGATATACTTCAATAAAATGCTCTAATAGTTTACTGGGGGAGCAGACATGGAAAAAATAAATACAATATGTTACAATAAGTGCAATAATAATATCTAATGGTTGTTGAGCAGTATTAATAGGAGTCATACTAGGCACTATACCTATCTCTCTATTTGTGTCTTCAAGTCCATTACGTAGGAACTCATACTAATCCCATATTAAAAATGGTGAAGTGAAATACAGAGTGGTGAGATAATGTGTCGTATCACAAGAACAGAATTTGAGTTTGAGTTTGAATGATCCTAGACCCTCAGAGCTCATAGCTTCACCTGCTTGGTTGTTCAAAAGCATGTACATCAGATTAACTCAGTGTGGAGCTGTGTCTGAAAAGGTTTCAGAACAAAAACAGAACATTAAGTTGACATATGGATGAGTATTTGCTAGACAGAGAAGACAGGTTTTTTTTTTTTTTTTTTTTTTTTTTGTCATGAAGGAATATACTGTGACAAGGCAGTGAAAATCACAAATTCATACCATGGAAGGAAGTGAGGATCACAAGTGGTATTTCTGTGTGTCTCGATGTGAAGATCATATTGAGAGTAGTAAGAGATGCCAGTAGAAATAGAAATAGTGGTCAATTGATGGAGGACTTTTATCCCTTGCTAAGGGTTTACAACTCTAATGCAGAGTTGGAAAGTAAGGTTCATACAGAGAAAGGACCGACACTGATTTATGTGCAACAGCTTATATTTTCAAGACATTACTTTTATTATGGCATACAGGGTTATTTGTGACCTGAGAGACCTTTTAGAAGGCTATGCAATATTTAGAGGTAAATCTCAGAATGAAGTTGGTATAGAGAGGAGGGAGAGTAACAAAGAACATCTATTGGTAGCACTTGGGAATTTTATTAGGTGTGAAAAGTGAGGGTAGAGGAAAAGGAGAAATAGAATACATGTCCAGAATTTTAGCTGACGTGTTGGATGGATGACATTATCAGAAATTGAGATAAGGGAGCAAACAAGAGAGAGACACTCTATGGTGGAGGTGGAGAAAGGATGAATTCCATTGTGTACATATAAATAGGAAGTTTTGCAGACAATGAGGAATGCAAGTTGCATCTTGATAGAGATTTCAGATCTGAATCTAATGTCATCTACCTAGAGATAGTATGCAAAATAGAGGATGAATAATTATATCCAAGTATATGAACTCTTAATCCATATGAAGACCAGCTCTGAGGAGCACTAAAGTTTAAGGAAGCATGTCTTGCTGTACTAACAGTGAAGGAAGCTTTGAAGAACTCAGAGAGGTGGGAAGAAACACGGCTGAAGAAATACAGAACCAAGAAACGATGAGTTACACATATGTTGTATAATTCATTTCTCTGTATACTTTTAAAATATCTCTTTGGAATAAGTGTGATAAGCAGAAATGTGTCCCTTAATGCTATAATTTTGTTACCCAGCATATATAGCTTGATTTACTAAAGTAAACCTTGACAGCATAATGCTGTCAACTAGGATTGAAAAATGTTATAAGAAAAACTAAGGGAAGGTTTTGTTGTGTTTACTATGTATATGTCTTCCTCCCTCCTTCCTGTTTCTTCGAGGATGTTTCTCTATCTCTTGTAAGTCCCTCTTTTTGAGAAATTTTGGTAGAAATTTCACTTAAATCTCAGGAACAGAAACGTTTGTGCTACTACAGAAGTGTTATCTACCTATCTTTGTCTGTCTATCTATTTATCTATCTACCTACCTACCTACCTATTTGTCTGTCACCTATCCATTTATCACCCATCATCTATCTATCTGATAGGAATGATATAAGGTATAATGTTAATCATGTAAAAGTTTATGTTTTCATTTTTTGTATTGGCTCCCAAAAATCATGGACTGATTCTGGGGACACTTTCTGCTGTAGGCCTTCACAGTGCACATTGTAAATAGACTTTGCTGCCGACTCCATTTTTAGCAACCTGCCAGAATGCCTCTCATTCAATTTTTCTAAATTTGATTTTTTTTCTTGCTAAATTGTGTGATTTTTGTAAAGCACTGTATTTGCTTGAAAATGAGTGAATCTAAAAACAAATTCATGTATTAATTTTGAAGGATTTTGTATAGTAATTTTGATCAATTGCTGACTTCACACAGTAAATGTTTGCTGAGCTGAGTCAATGATGGTTGAGCAAATTGTTACTTACTCCAGGGCTCAGCTTTTCTCAGCTACTCCAAATCACCTTAAGTTTCTCTTGGCGGCTGACTTTGATGAGGCACTATCTCTGTCTTCTGCAGTGACAAGGACTGTGTGTGCAGAGCAGTGTGATGGCAGATGCTATGGACCCTACGTGAGTGACTGCTGTCACCGGGAGTGTGCCGGCGGCTGTTCGGGACCAAAGGACACCGACTGCTTTGTGAGTCTGGCAGCTCTCCCTTTCACTTTCTGAGCCTCCCTTTCCTCCTAGTCTGACTCAGGTCCATCAAATCTTTAACATCGCTTCTGGTAAAGAACCCACTTGCCAATGCAGGAGATGTGAGATGCAGGTTCAGTCGCTGGGTGGGGAAGATCCCCTGGAGGAGGGCATGGCAACTCTCTCCAGTATTCTTGCCTGGAGAATCCCCATGGACAGAGGAACCTGGAAGGCTACCATCACAGAGTCAGACATGACTAAAGCGACTTGGCATGCACGCACAATAAGATCAGATGTTACTATTTTAGGGTTAAGAAAGGTGCTGTGATTTCCTGAAAGTCATTCTCTTACTGGGTGGCTATTGATTAACTAGGATTGTTCTGTCCTAGAATAAATGTATTAATGCCTTTCTGATATAGTTTATATTACAAGTGAGACTTAATTAGACAACCTAAGGGAGAACATATTGAATATCTTTTAAAAAGCTAACAGTATCCTTCCAAAATTTACCGTGATTACCTGTGTATGTTGTTGGATCACTGAGTTGAGTCTTCTGAGTGGGGACACTTGCATTTTATCTCTCAAATATAAATTCAAGATTAAAGCAGATAAATTTATGAATTCAACTGTCTTATAGTTTATATTGTTTACAAGCTAATATTATTCAAAATTTGTAAGATTTACAAATGCATGCTTAAAGCAATTTATATGCTAATCTGTGTAATTTTTATTTTAGAAGAGGACACTTTTACATCCTCAAAATTAACATTTACAGCTTGTCAGGGCCACTTTTTAATTACTTTTTGATATCACTGATAAAGTTCTTTCTTTTCCATTGAATACATACAGGCAATTCTGAGTTACAGTTAATGCTGTTTCATACACACAGAACATTAGTTTCATTTTAAGCCAAAAATCATAAAATAGTCAACAATTTTTGTTGCTAAAATGCACACAGGAATATATTTTGTTCCTCCACATCAAATATCCAGAGAAAACACAGATGCATTTAGAACTGAGGATATTTTTTTTTTTCAAATTGGCACTTAATTCTGGACAAGCAAACCATAGATTATACCTCTCATGATATAGAAACACAGTAATTTCTTACTTCTCTTAATGTCACAAAAATCTTAATTTGTCTGTCCTAATTTTATAGTGAAACAAAAGCATGTATTATAGAAATGAGTAGGGAGGCAGAAGGAAGGAGAGGGAAATTTTTAAAATGTACAAAAGATGCTCAGCAGATCTTGAACTGAGACCCTTTCCCTTACCTCTCACCAGACATGGGATGTAACCTTGATCTGAAAGATGCTGGACAGGGGTTGTGTTAGCAATTCCAAAACAGTACTCACAATAAAAATGAACAATAGCTCTTAACTTTCACTTAGAAGTTTTTCACTGAATTTTTTTTCATGGTTGCCTTGTCACGATAAGTAGAGTGCTGAATGAGCTTCAGAATTCTCATTTCATTGCTTTATGGAATGGTCCACTGATTCCACTTTGGCATTTGGTAGAGAATGTTCAGGAATGCCAGCCCAAGGTCTTGGTGTAAGTTATTGTATTGTATGCTGTCTGGAAGGTAAACTTGTTTGATCTCTCTGGCTTATGTCCCTTTGTTGCCCAGCAATCTGTGTACAACACTGTATAAAATATATTAGTAAAGCAATTATGAGGACACATGAAGTTTTATAGCCATAAATTAAAGCTTACTGAGTTTTCTAGATTGGTTTTTAATAGATTCTTCCTGGAAAGTGTCATCTTAGTGAATAATGTATCATCAGTGAGTCTTGTTCTGATTATGCATCTCGTAGACCATCATCAGGGAATTGTCATGTTTGTGATAAACTGCTTGCTAAAACAACAATTGATTAAGAAAATGTTTTGAGGAAACAGAATAAATTAGTGCTTATTAATAACCATACGTCTAATTTATGATGATATGTAAAATATAGCTTGAGTTCATATTAGCTTGCCTTCCAAAGCCTAAAGTATTCCTATGCAGGTTTAAATTGTTTAATTAAGAGAATTAGTCCATCTCCTCTTTTGCTAAACACATGTTTTATATAGTTATATATGTACTTTTTATCTACTTACATATCTGCTTTTTTATATCAAATACCTAACTCCTGGGTGGTACAATTGTTTTTAATTGTTTTCAAATGCATTTGAACATATTAACAAATAGAAGTCTCAGGAAAAATATATAAATCAGCAGAAACAAATTTATTTGAACTTGACTTTTAGGAAAAGGTATGGCCATATAGGAAAAAGGTATCATATTATTCAATTATGGACTAAGTATAGCTACTTCCTTATGTTTTGGCATCTCACCCCACTACATTTACACTTGGCTAGTCATCTGACAGAGACTTTTCTTTTTTAAGTCCAGTTTGAATGGCCGTCACAAAGTTATCTCACTATACAGTGGTGATAAACAGACTTACAAGGTTACTTGAGTCACCAAATTCGTCAAGTACCAGCTTTAAGGAAATGCTAGCCTATACAATTGGATATTTAGTTTTCACTGTCAGACTCTAAAACTCAGCATAAACCCTTTGAATAATAAATTTTCACTATAATCTAACTTTAATAATTTAAATCAATTCGCAGTTTAGAAATTAATGGAGAGACACCAAGAAATATGAACATTAGTAACTATAGAAGGTATATTTGGTGATGCTGAAAAAAGTTTTTTAAAATTAAGAAATACAAACATTAACTTAATAAATCCTGATGAATAAAAAGTTGTCAAAGTTTCCAGTTTTTTATGAAATTGATATATGCTAAGCAATTAATATACCTTATCACACAACTGTTGTAACAGTGTCCCTTTAACAAATATTATGAAGGTTGTTTCAAAAATGAAATTAATTTTCGCTGTGTTGCAGGCCTGCATGAATTTCAATGACAGCGGAGCGTGTGTCACTCAGTGTCCACAAACTTTTGTCTACAATCCCACTACCTTTCAACTGGAGCATAACTTCAATGCAAAATACACCTATGGAGCATTTTGTGTCAAGAAGTGCCCACGTAAGTAACAAAATAAGAATAGCCAAATTAACTAACTCATTGTTTTAAAACAAAGGAATTTCATGGAAACTTATCATAATTTGAAACTTGTGACATATCATGAATTACTTTGGTATGGATATTATTATTATTTCACACATAAAGGAATTAAAATTCAAAAAATTGAAGTGATTGGTTCATAATCTCAGCAAATGAGTAACATGTTTGAGGTTAGAGCACATTGTCATTCATTGACTTCTAAACTCATTATTTTCACTATATGTCAATATTTTTGCACATGATGCTGTTCCTCAGAAAAACAATTAAGTAGCAGCTAACTATGTAATGAACAAGGTCTTCTTCTAATAACAATGAATTTTCACCTAAAGTGATCTTATTATTTATTTGTAATAGAATATATAAAATAGTTTTGACATCAGATCTAATCTTAAAACAATAGCCATGGATATAAAGGGCATGTTAAGGAATCTTTACCAAATTGAAAACTCATCCTGGGGATTCAAAATGATCAGCTCAGTTTTTATGAACAATAGTATATATCTTGATATCTGTTCAAGTAATTTTCTATACTTGGAGAGACCACTGAGACATTTCTTTGATGTTTTACTTTTTTGATGGCTGAAAAAACCACCTCATTTGTCCATATACTAAATTAAGAGACTTTACATTCTACATCACATAGATATTTATTTTTTTTGGTTTGTGCATATGATGGAGTAGAAAGTGTAAGAGACATGAGATTACAATGGCTTTGATTGTAGCTTTGGCCACTTATTCATTGTGTGATTTTTTAATGAACTACTTAATTTTCTAGGCTTCCCTTGTAACTCAGTAAAGAATCTGCCAGCAATGCGGGAGACCCGGGTTCTATCCCTAGGTCGGGAAGATCCTCTGGAGAAAGAAATGGCAACCCACTCCATTGTTCTTTCCTGGAATCCCATGGATAGAGAAGCCTGGCAGGCTACAGTCCATGGGGTCGCAAGAGTCAGACACATCTTAGCAACTAATCCACCACCACCACTTAATTTTCTCTTTTCTCCTCTTTAAAATGTGGATAATCAAATGTACCCTCTCTCTTTCCCAAAAATATTATAAATATCAAAGTGATAGGGAATAAATTTCATAGGAATAGTATATAAAAACAAGTCTTTGAAAGCAACAATGATTCCAGCCATTATTATTATTTTATATTGATTAAAAGAATAAATATGCATATATATGCATAAACATATATATGCATTTGTATGTTAAATAATTTTATAACCAAACTCATGGTTTGATCTGATAATTTCTCATCTAAAAGTTACCCTATGTTTACTATCTACTATCTCGCAAACTACAGGTCTTAAGAGTATCTATCATAGAATGAGGCTAGATGACAAATTTTTTTCTTTTCTTAGGCAAATGTCCTCCTCCTTCTTAGACTATATCCTTTATAGTGGCTCTGAAGTCTCTCAGCTCCTAAATTACAACAAGAGGTCAAAATCTAAGGACTGTTTTTTGAAATGACATTCCCAGTTACTGTAGTTTTAGTGACTCATAAACTTTCTTTCATGGATTAGTTTAGGTCTGTCCCAATTACACACTAATTTAAAGCACTTCATTATTTATCTATGTAAAATTCAAAACTTTGAGGTACATTGCCTGTGCTAAACTGTAGCTATCTTGGGAAACTAAGATATTTAGCTTCTAAATACTGGTCTACAATTCCTAATCCAGAATTTTGAAATTCAAAAACTAAACAATAAATATTTTCTGAAACTTATTGGACTTCAAAACCTGAACTTTTTATGAAGATACTTATAATCCTTTTTATTTATTTCACTTGACATAAGCTGCTACAAAAATGTGGACTTTTAAAATAAGAGGTATTCCTAAAGACCTTGCAGAAAGAATGGTTACATCTGTTACAGTTTGGGATCCCATGTGACAGAGATTTTGGTTGTTAACGAATGTTCTCAGGATCAGGACCCATGAGAGAAGGAAAGGAAGTGAGATCAGGCTGTGATACAGTCTTAGCAAGGTGTCTCTTCTGTGACAGATGCTCTCTAGTGGATATTAACTTAGAATACACAGATCATCACACTTTATGCCCACTCCCATGGATTCAAATATGTCCCTCTACCCCAGTCTGCTTTCAATTACAATTCCAGATCTTCTAGCATTTCTTCTCTCTGAACAAGCCACTGCTCATGTTGTTGCTATTGTGTTAGCTGCTCAGTTGTGTCTGACTCTTGCAACCCCATGGACTATATAGCCCACCGGGCTCCTCTGTCCGTGGAATTCTACAGGCAAGAATACTAGCTATTCCCTTTTTCGGGGGATCTTCCAGACCCAGGAATCAGACCTTGGACTCTTGCATTGCAGTCAGATTCTTTACCATCTGAGCCACCAGGTCATATTTATTCTAAACTTGTATTCATTCCATACAAAGTAAAGGATCCTTTGCACTACTCAGAACTATGCCCCCTGGTAGGATTTTTACTTGCCACTTTTTCCAGTCCACTGCTGACTGAGGCTGCAGGGCAGGTGTCATGCCTTTTCAGTTGCCCGCACCTACCTCCCAAGATTAGTTTTTGTGCCCCTGTCCTCTTGTTGTACTTGCCCTCTCTTGGTTCCCCATGTAGCCATAGATATGAACTTAGTGAAAGGTGCCAGGTCAGTGGATAATGTAGGGGTTTGGAACACCTGCTTATGCAGTTTACTGTGTAAGTGCCCCAGCTCATATCAATTCCAAATGCACTGCTTCCGTCTTACAATGGATTGCCATTGGCCCTAATCAAAATTATGATGTCATGGTTTTTAACAAAACTTTGTTTGTGATGGGCAATTAGGACTACATGATCAATCAATTACCCGTGGTTAGGTAGTCCATCTCTACCATGGCCCAGAAGCATGTCAGGAGTTATTTATTAAATGGGGTACAATTCCTACAGGTCTCTGATGTGATTTTCCAGTTGAAACTTGCCATAACTTCACATGGCATATTTTCCCACCATACATGCTTCTAATATTATAGAATAAGCATATTAGAATATTTTATAATATTCTAATATTATAGAACTATGTATGGGTTTTGTGGGTTTTGTGATCCAAGTAGCAGGATTGCTTACACTCCAACCTAGACTTGCACTATATGCCTTTCCTGCTCTGGGTCCCTTCAAGGTCAGAAGCCTTCTAGACTTCTGAATACTGCCAGAAGCAGTATTTCCAAACATGGAAGGATGCTGCCTTCAAAACCCAAAATTAGCCTGGCAGGTATTGGGTTTTCCGTTTATTATAGAAGGCTCAGGATGCAATAATTTGTCCTTGTTTTTGGAAGGGAGTGTTTGGCATATTCCAGACCACCACACTTCTAAACATTTCACCATGGCAAATAATTAGACGTTCTTGGTTTATGTAGTAGACATTTCCTAAAATCATGGGGTCCCTAAGAGCCGGACATGACTGAGCAACTAACACTTTCACTTTCCTAAAGTTCTGCCCTTTCAAATTTCGTCTTTTTTTCTTCATATGAAGCTATGGGACAGTTTCTATGGCTCTCCATTGAAAGATGAACATATTTTAAACATTTCCTCCTGTGATATAAAGTACACTCCCTTCATCCAAGGCAGTTTAACTTCAGCTTCATTTGTGCTTCATGTAACTTGAAGTAATTTTAGATTTCAAGCTTGTATCATGGCATGAAATGAAGTGGAACTATTGAAAAACGCAAACTAGATGTCATGCAGTTTCCTAAGACTATAAAAGAAATTCACTGATCTTGGGGGGCAATTCAGGATGTGGAGCAGTAGCCAAGCAAGAACCAAATGTTGTTAACACACCCTGCCCTTGGATTTGAATGTAGATACTCATGGATGCTATTTCAGGTTGATATTTTAGATAAGGAGTTGTTTTAGGGAAAGAAACATACATACTATCATTTTCAAAGGGTAATAATGTTCAAACCCTAAAATATCTTGTTTTAAATTCTGTTGCTGAACATCAACATTATTGCTAAATTTACCTTTTTCTTTTCTTTTCTTTTTTTTAATCAGATAACTTTGTAGTTGATTCCAGTTCCTGTGTGCGTGCTTGTCCTAGTTCCAAGATGGAAGTGGAAGAAAATGGGATTAAAATGTGTAAACCTTGCACTGACATTTGCCCAAAAGGTACTGATTTTGTACTGTCATTCTATGATAAAAATGCATTATTTTATTGACTAAAGAAAATTTTTCTCAACTCCCTGAACTTGTTTCTACAGCATGTGATGGCATTGGCACAGGATCGTTGATGTCAGCTCAGACCGTGGATTCTAGTAACATTGACAAATTCATAAACTGCACCAAAATCAATGGGAATTTGATCTTCCTTGTCACTGGTATTCATGGGTCAGTATTACATTTTTATAGAAAATTTTATTGTAAAATATACACAGAGTTTAAGAGATTCTTTAGTTTTGTCAGTCTGATTCATTTTGACACAGGGCTCCATTAAATATTAATGCTTTTTTTCCAGCACAATCAATGTCAGATTTCACCAGTGGTAATTGTAAACCAAATTTTGCAAGAATAATCCAGATTATAAGTTTGGTGACTACCTGGATTTGAAAATAAAGATTTATATAAGCTAAGATGTATTTACAGGATATTCTCCTCAAATCCATAGATTTAGTGAGTTTGACACATTTGTAGATGTATTTAGGGAAACGTTATCTGTGGGTAAAGTGGGAAATTTCATTCAAATCCCTAACCCAATTAGTTCAAGACGACATAAATTAATTTTTTTTTAATGTATTCCACAGAAAAGTCAGTAAGTTGTGATTCTGAGTTTTCAGGTATTTCTTTGCCCTGTTGTACCTTTTTAGGTTTTAGAGTTGAGAATTTAGTACTATTGTGAGAAATCTATTAAGTGGATTTCATTTTAGCAATAAAAATTGTAACATTTTCTAGGCTTCTTCATTCTAGAACCACCTGCTGGTTTTAATGGGAAAAATGACCAAATTTGTATTCTTTCAGTTGCAATGAAAATGTCAATATTTTTATGTTATATTTTATCTATTTGTCTATATCACTACTTAATCCCTAAATATTAGTGCCACAGGCTACAGAAAAAGAATATCACTCACATATTTCAATTCAAAAGACCTACTGTAAACATATAACACTTCTAGAAGCAAAACAATTTAACACATTATGAATAAATATGTCAAATAGGAACAGCAAGAGAAATAGAACAAAATGTTTCTTTCTATTCAAATAAATTACTTTAGGTCTTAGTACATAAAGCATTTCTTTGCTTTAAAATGTAACTTTTAGTATAGATCTATGCCAGAAATACCAAAAGGTGTTTCTTGTTGCTGCTATTGGTGTTTGGTTTCTTTTTGTTTTTTAAATAAGGTCCAGATTTAAAATCTCTTTTAAAAAATATGCACATGATTACTCTATTCTTGCATGGCAACAGTCTGTTGGAGCTGGGTGGTACCAGCCATTTTGAGATGGGACACATTCGATTGAATTCACCATAGTCCCCACTGGCCCTCTATATCCATTTACGTTGTTATATTTGCCTTCTCGGCTCCATTGAGTAAGAGGCCTGGGCCAATATTTAAGTTCATCTATATAATTTAACATATGTATATCATTTAGTAAAACAACATATCCACATTTTAGGTATTTTGTAAAACCAAATATCACTGTGCATGAAAGATCATATTATGTTAACAGTGTTTTCTGAGAAATAAGAAGACACAGCCCATCAATTCACACTGACTGCTTCCACATGGATAGATTAATAATAAATGAATGGACCTCAAGTCCAAATGCATGGGGAAAGATTTAAAAACATAGTCTCATGAATTGCTTTCAGTTCAGTTCAGTTCAGTCACTCAGTCGTGTCCGACTCTTTGTGACCCCATGAACCGCAGCATGCTAGGCCTCCCTGTGCATCACCAACTCCCGGAGTCCACCCAAACCCATGTCCGTGTAGTTGGTGATACCATCCAACCATCTCATCCTCTGTCATCCCCTTCTCCTGCCTTCAATCTTTCCCAGCATCAGGGTCTTTTCCAATGAGGCTCTTCGCATCAGGTGGCCAAAGTATTGGAGTTTCAATTTCAACATCAGTCCTTCCAATGAACACCCAGGACTGATCTCCTTTAGGATGGACTGGTTGGATCTCTTTGTAGTCCAAGGGACTCTCAAGAGTCTTCTCCAACACCACAGTTCAAAAGCATCAATATTTCTGTGCTCAGCTTTCTTTATAGTCCAACTCTCACATCCATACATGACCACTGGAAAAACCATAGCCTTGACCAGACGGACCTTTGTTGGCAAACTAATGTCTCTGCTTTTTAATATGCCATCTAGGTTGGTCATAACTTTCCTTCCAAGGAGTAAGCATCTTTTAATTTCATGGCTGCAATCACCATCTGAAGTGATTTTGGAGCCCAAAATAATAAAGTCAGCCACTGTTTCCACTGTTTACACATCTATTTCCCATGAAGTGATGGGACTAGATGCCATGATCTTAGTTTTCTGAATGTTGAGCTTTAAGCCAACTTTTTCACTCTCCTTTTTCACTTTCATCAAGAGGCTTTTTAGTTCTTCTTCACTTTCTGCCATAAGGGTGGTGTCATCTGCATATCTAAGGTGAATTGCTTTAGACAAGTGATTTTCATTACAATCAGACCCAACATCCATCATTTTTATATTAAGTATTTTAATACTTCTCAATTTTGAAATAAAAGTCATAGATTATGTACTCTACCTATAAACATAGTTTTATAAAGTCATTATAATTGTAATTTTAAGAAGAATTTCGAAAAATAATGTTTAATGAAATATGTGTTGATAGGAAAATGATCAGCTACTTTTTGTCATAAAAGTTTGGATTCATAGGAGGGAAGATTAGAAGTCACTCTGTGCATGAAGTATGGGGAAATAAAGTGCAAAGGAAAAGATGAACACTGGAATATTGTTGTATGAATAGAGGCCACATTACTACAGACTTACACACAAAATATTATGCACTATGAAGTTTGTTCACATGAGCTTCTAAACTGGGTAGAGCATTTTAAGGTGGTTCAAGACATGAAGCAATCCTTTGCTTTGAAAGGTATTTAACTTGGCATGGGATTATTACTAAATCCTGTAGTGTCCCTCAATCTCAATTATAACTGAAACCTCTTGATGGATGTCCCAGATGACCATACATTCACAAGTATGAGCAGAATTGTTATAAAACATCAGACTAATCCAGACTTTCAAGGAGAACACTAAATGAAAAATTACAAAAATCAACTCACATGAATTAGAAATAGAAAGGTAAGCCAAGTTTCTCTTAAAAATAAGAGTCAAATTTTCTACTTGATTAACTTGATCCAGACTGGACTGGAGTTTGGTTTGAGTGTCTACCATGGACAATCTGCATTGAGCTGAGTGGTTTCCATGTCAAACACTCAATGTCCTCCCATATGGAGTTGAGAACTATATTAAAAATAAGTAACTACCTCTTCTGGGTGTTGTGGGGATTCAAAGCAAATATATGTATATATATTTTTAAGTGTTTGGTCCAATACCTAGAATAGAGTAAATCTTAATAAATGGTATAAAAAAGAAAGAAAAAGATGGGAAAAGGAGAAAAAGAAGAGAAAGAGGAGAAAGACAATGAAAATAACAAGATAAAACTTAGAACAAAACAAAACACTAAAGCCCCCTGCCCAGAATTAAAGAAAGTTTAAAACATTTAGAGAAAAAGGCAGTTCAAAAGCAAATCTCGGTGACTATATCTAGTATCTGGTTTATAGCACAGCATATAGTGTAACAGATATTATTTCATAGACTATTGGAAACTGAATAAAGTCAAACTTATCTTTATGCCAATACTTACCTTATGACAAATCATACTTCCTACCTCAGATGATTACAAATTGTCTTTAATTATAGCAATTAAATGTAACATTATAATTGACATTATTGTGTCTCAACCATAATATATAAGGTATTTTCAGGACAAATATATATATATGAAAGATGATATGTTCCTCCTTTCTAGTCTCATGTCAACATGAAATGTATATTCTGAAGCCTTTTGCTTTCATCTTAGGAAAGTATTAATATAAAGTTAATTGAGTCGATCTCAGATACTTATGTATAGGCACATGTGTAATCATGTATGTATTGTGTGTGTGTATAGACAGATTTTGATAGTGAATAATATGAGGTGTTATAAACAGAAAGCTTTTAGTAAATTAACAAAATGCTTTATTCAACTTAATTCTCATTATCCTCAGTCTTCTACTAACTAGGTTTTGATAGGTTGTATCATTTGATTAAAATAGCTAGGGTATTTCTCTAAATTAATGGAAAGGAAAAATCCATAATCAAATGAGATTATACATTTCAAAATCAAATTTTTGCTAAAAATAAATTTGCTGTGAAGTCAATTAAAATGTTAATGATGAAAGAGTTCAAGGAAATATTCACTTTATAGCACGATACCACCCTGGCTAGAAATAAAGTAAACACTCTTATTTTCTTATTTAGAATGGGAACTGCAGGCAAAATTCAGTGTTCAGGGTTATCATAGGATCTCCTTTCATGTTTTGTCATGTCTAACAATGCTCATGTGCATATGCTGAGAGCAATAAAATGCTCACCAAATAAGCATACCCATGCTGTGTCACAATCTGACACTAATAAGAAAGTGCTTAGATGATAGACTGTAATGATGATAGATAATGGGAAACAGATTATGAGTTTGGTGGAAAAAATAATGTGATTTCAATGGAACTGTGAAAATATGTTTCTCTCCCTTTATTCTGAGCTTTACTGGGTCACCAGACACACTCACAGAGTGGACACAGTGTTCGTTTTCATGACCCTACATTTAGCTAGGAAAGTTCTCAATTTTAAACTACTATGGATTTCAAGTGACTTGATGGAACTCCCTAAGGTTACTTTGAAGTCGGTAAGTGGGATTCTGTCAACTTATTTTATGGGAGTCCTGAATCTCTAAAATTAAGTATATAAAATTTCTGTGGTCCACTGGGTTTCGTGTTAACAGTCTAGAATTTATTTCAACCCTGGCAACATGTAAGTGTTCTCAGTAAAAGTTTGGACTGGCCCCGTTATTGCATGTTTGCCCTGAACTTTGAGTGCTTCTCAATAAAGCGAGAATATTTGATTATATTACTCGAGCATTCTGTATATTGCTTTACCTCAAAGAACAAATGTAGGAAGCTCATTCTACTACTGTAGAGCTGGCATTTCCCCGCATGTGGAAATCTTTGCATATTAGAAAATTACAGCAACAGAGTTTTCCCACACAATGACCTAATTTTGTGGCCCCATGAAGCATACATGTTCATTCTGTATATCTTCAATTTCAAATAGAGCAAATTTGCCAGAATATTTGAATTAGATTTTAAGCCTTTGAAATGCATGTCTCTTTAAGGAAAATCTTTATGTGTGAACTACAGAGAAACTCATTTATAGTGTTTCCAAGCCTTTTATAACGTGCCATGTTAAACTAATAGTACAGTATATAGATTACACTTCTTGATTTTTTTAGTTGGAAGTACTAATTTCATCAAGCAAAGTTTTTTTTTTTTTTTTTTCTTTTAAAAGATATGGGATTGTTCACAGTATAAATGAACATGTTTATGAACCAAGCTAAGAGAAATCAGTACAAGGCAGTTTCAGAGATCAAGGTTGCTGAACTAATACTGAATTTTCAAAGGCTCTAATGACTGGGTAAATAAAAGCCAATGGATTCAGACTCAAATTCTTGGAAGACAGGCCTATGTATTTGTCAGGGGATTGCAGAACACCTTGACTGATCAACTCCAATGGATCATGTATCCTAGGTTATATTCCCACATGAAAAAGAGGGTTCTCAGATACTGCTAAAACAACAGATATCCACAGCAAGGATAAAATTCAGCTGATTGCTAAAGATGGATACAAACTTCTAAAAAGCCTCATTAGTCGATTTTAGAAGTTTGATCTTTCTTGAAGGAATGGCCAATATGTGTTTTATGGGTTAGTATGAGGTTTTTACTTGACCAGAATAACACAGAATAGCACCTTTTAAAGTAATAAAACCTTTAAAAAATTTACTATATGTTGCTTAAGAAAATATGAAGGTAGTGCTTGAATTACTGAGAAATGTTGGATGTTATGTTTATATTTGACTTAATATTTAAGTATGCATGGTGAACATGTTTAAATGAAAAATATTATCCAGAGATAAAAACTTCTAAAAGAAATCCATCAACTATTTAATATTAAAAGTATTTTATATTTATTTTGGAAAGACAAGGCCATTATTTATCAGTAATATTTATTTAAATATATCTATATATATGCATTAAGAGATGGTATTTTAAAAAATCTTCAAAATGCACAACACCTTTTGAGTATTATTAAATTTATGGTAAATTTTATTTTCAAATGTTAGTATGATTCATATAGATGGAAGCTAATAGTTCCTGTCTTATGAACGTAAACATAAATAAATCAGATAGGAGCAAGATTGCACTCATAATCAATGTGAAGATACAGGAAAAAATGTTTACGTTCTGTATTTGTTTTTATCCTTCTTATGAAATTGCAAGTTCTGTTAGCACTTTAGTATGCTTTGAGAAGCCCAAAAGTTAGTTATTCTCGCCATAACATAATTTATTTGCAGAGTATATTTTCCCAGTTGAGAATAGACTTTTAAAGGCAAAATAAAATGGCTAATAGATGAAATTGCGATATGTGGAGATTTCTTCAGGAGAGTCAAATTCAACCATTCCTCTGGATCTAGAATAGCCTTCAATCAAGAATTTATATTGTGTCATAAAAGTGTCCTCAAAGTGCATTTTGATCCCCTTCCACATCTTGCATAGAAAAGTCTGCATAAAACATTGCTAAACTTCCTATTGGACTTTGCTGGTCGCTCAGTGGTAAAGAATCCACCTGCCAATGCACGAAAAAGGGGTTCAATCCCTGGGTCAAGAAGTTCCCCTGGAGAAAGAAATGGCAACTCACTCCACTATTCTTGCCTGGGAAATCCCATGGACGGAGGAGCCTAGTGGGCTACAGTCCATGGTGTCAGAAAAGAGTTGGACACATTTTAGGGACTAAACAACAACAACCTTCTCATTGCTAATTAAAGTTCAATTTGAATGGAATAATTGCTGTCACATTTCTCATATTTTTCACTCCTTTCTCTAATTTTAAATTTGACTTCATTTTTTCCTTGATTTTCTAGGGACCCTTACAATGCAATTGAAGCCATAGACCCAGAAAAACTGAATGTCTTTCGGACAGTCCGAGAGATAACAGGTAACTTTTTGTGTGAGTTTGTTGTGTTATGAACTATGGGAATTTTAGTGTTTTGTTGAAAATATTACATAGTATTGGAATTTTCAAAGCACATTCTAGTTTTAAGAAAAGCATTATTTAAAATGATGAATGTCTTAATTCCTTAGCATTTGTGCACATTTTGAAAACTGTGGAACTAGAAAAATAAAATACCCTTGAAATTTTGATGTTACTGTTTTTGAAAATGTCAGTGGGTTTTTGAACCCATTTTTTTTTTCCTATTTAGTTTTCACAAGTACTGTTGAAAATGAGTAACATGTAGGATTCATTTAGCACATGTTTATTGAGGACCTGATGTTTTCAGCACTGTCAGAGTGGTTGATATGGGGACTATAGACATGAATTAGGAATGAGCTTGCTATCAAAGAATATAAAATCAAGTGAGGAGGGTTAGGTATAAACATATATTTCAGGATGCAAGACAGACAGCTGATGTTGTAAATGTACAGAGAAGATGGCAAAAGATTTTAGGGAAATTGAAGCAATATTTTTCTATGTATCTAGTTAGACTAAATATCTTTGCTTTTAGAAGGATGAATCCAATTAAGAATCATTTAAATCTTTATACTATACAGTGATATGATTCTGTATGTCTGAAAAACATTCATTCTTCATGTTCATTATTTTGACGTTCATTATCTATTGAGGTTTGCAGTCCAGGAACTTTGGGTAAGACATTGAATCTTGGAAGAAAAAACATGAGATAGAATGGTTCAAAAATAGGAATATTTTTTGTCCTTTTCTTGCCTTCCATTTTCATCATATCTCCAGAATAATTAGTATTAAACACTGTTACTAAGACAAATGACATTCTGAATTTTTGTTACACCTATGGTTTGTAGGTTTCTTGAACATACAGTCATGGCCTCCAAACATGACCGACTTCAGTGTTTTTTCTAACTTGGTAACCATTGGTGGAAGAGTACTCTATAGGTAGGTATATATGTAACATTAAAGAAATGTTAGTGTTTGACAGGTATGGAGTACATGATGCGAAACATAAAACAGTAACTTCTTTTCAATCGTATGTTATCATAATTAAAAGATAGAGTTGAGTTACTTGGTAATGGCCTCGATATATGGAATACAAATGCTGTTTTACCAGGAAGTTCTCATTTGGTATCTGAATCTATCATTTGGACAAAGCGTCATAGCACTGATGTTTTAGAAATTGGTTCTCCACCCTACGTGCAGTGCTGATTAATAATGGACAGAAAATCAGGGCTCAGAAGTTTTTGTTGTTCTAAAGTTCTAATGTCAGTATATTTACTCATATAATAAAAATGTTTTATTTATTAAGCCACTGCTTTTATTTTTCTTTAGAATTCATCTGCATGAAATTGTTATTTATGAGCAGTTAAAAGTTGATATATCAGGTGACTTAGACTTAATTTTTCTACTTAAATCTGAAAGATGTCAAAAATCAATACTGTCATCAAATACTCTGTAATTATAGTTCACAGAAAGTCTATTGAATTAAAACAGGTGTATCTGTAAGAGGTTCTAAAATGTAAATGTAATAAAAAAGGATAGTGCTATGTGGAACCAATTTTTACTATCCATTGAATAAAATATTATAAATCTAAGTCAAGGCATTGTTATGCTCATGTTGTAATCAACAATTAAGGGTGGTCATGATGGGAAGAAAGAATTGAGAGGAAAAAAAAAAAGAATTGAGATGGCAAATTACTTCCCAGTTCGGTACACACACACATTGTATAAATGTGTATTATAGTTCATCTTGCATTTATTTATATATATAATACATGAAAAAAAATCTGAGTATTAAAAGTAAAGCAAACTTAGATTTATAAGGGAGCAAAAGGGGACAGCTTTGATCTCTAAAATATAAAATAATGTTCGTAAGTTGATTGAGATTTGGGAAACAGTTATTCTTTAGAGAATGAATAAAGAATTTAATTACAAAGTTGACCATGTTGAAATGAAAACAGCATCCTTGAAATGGTGATTTGTTTCCACAGTATAGTTGTTACTTAACTTTTAGAGATGCTTTCTAATTTATCCAAGCCTTCTGAGTATTTGTTTTTAATTTTAGTTTAATTTTATTCTTCTCTTTAATTTTTGACATCTTCTATCTGTATATATTTTTCAACTATTATAATTATATTTTGGTTTCTGAGGTATAAATTAAAGCTAAATATCCATAGTCATTCTCTGTGATATGTACCCTCTGAAAGTGTGTCTAAATTTATTTAATAGAGTAGAATTAATACCTTATTTTGGATAGGTGAACAATCACCCTATCAACATGTATTTAATTATTTACTCTTAATCCAGGATTTCATTCTTGATGAATTTAAGATTGAGAAAGGCAGTGAGTAGATATGTCAGTGGTACATATGTAGAAAGAAATAGAGATATCACAGATATTCTTATTTCTAAAAGATGGGCTTTTTTGAGGGGGGGTCAAATGATTACTTTTGAAAGTGTCAGTGTATAACGTTCTAAAGAAATAATGTTCGATTACAGGTTTATTTATTTAATCTTTTTTATGCTCTATTAACATTGTTTGTGGAGTAAGATATGACAACCTTATTTTACTTGAGGAATGCATGTCATGGCCAGAAAACAATTACTGTTGTTTCATTTCTTCCCCTCCCCTCTCTTTAGTGGTCTTTCCTTGCTGATCCTCAAGCAACAGGGCATCACTTCTCTACAGTTCCAGTCCTTGAAAGAAATCAGTGCGGGGAACATCTACATCACTGACAATAGCAATCTGTGCTATTACCATACCATTAACTGGACAACACTCTTCAGCACAGTCAACCAAAGGATAGTAATTCGGGACAACAGGAAAGCTGAAAACTGTAGTAAGTACATTACCCAGACAATAAAACTTAGAAACTTTAAACATTTTTTTTATATTCTACATTGTATAAAACAATTAAAAATGATAGGTCAGGATTGTCCTTTTTTTCTCAACACTTAAAAAAGGTTGGTATAAAACAATCAGAAGGGTGACTTTTATAACATACTGCATGTTTTCATTATGTATTTCATGTTCTCAAATCTTGCCTAATCTTAAGAACTTCCTGTAGAGATTTAGAGTCAACAGGTGTAAGTGGAACCTGGGAATCTAAATATTTAATAGGCATCCCAGATGCTTCCTCAAATTCAATCAATTTGTGGAAGTCCACTTTTAATTTTCTGTTTACTTTTGTTTCAGTGAATTTGGTGACATAGAAAAGCAAAATATTTGCCATTTACAGGTGGTGGGGAAAAAAAGGACATTTTCTTTTGAAATATGTAACAATGCTTTTCTAAAAGTTTGCCATTGAAAAAGAAAGTTCATTTCATAAATTGGTTTTTATAGTCGTGGAGTTTTCTTTTTTTCATTTATTTTACTGCATATTATTTTTTCCATCATTTATTTGTCACACAGAAGCAAATAGTGTTTTTTTGAGTACATAATTAAGCCATTCCCATCTTATACTTTGATATTCTAATGATTAATACTTAATTCTTCCCTGTTTTTCTTCTTAGTAATATTTTCTTCTACATCCTATAGGTGACATACTATGAATATAGTGCTGATTTACTTATGATAAATATAAAATAAAAATACTTCAAATTCAAATGATCTGCTAACAAATGCATGTTCTTATTGTGGTCATGATAGATCAGTCCTTTTTAAAAGTTTCATTACTTATTTTTCTGTTAGGAAGTCTTCTTTCTTCTTTGATCTCAACATCAGAACAATCACAAGGGTATACATACATAATGATTAAGTTCATTAAGCATCCTAATGAATAGTACAGGACACATTAAAAAAAAGGTTAACTCTTAAGAAGTTCAGTTCAGTTCAGTCTCTCAGTCGTGTCCGACTCTTTGCGACCTCATGAATCGCAGCACGCCAGGCCTCCCTGTCCATCACCAACTCCCGGAATTACTCAAACTCATGCCCACCGAGTCGGTGATGCCATCCAGCCATCTCATCCTCTGTCGTCCCCTTCTTCTCCTGCCCCCAATCCCTCCCAGCATCAGGGTCTTTTCCAATGAGTCAACTCTTTGCATGAGGTGGCCAAAGTACTGGAATTTCAGCTTCTTCCAATGAACACCCAGGACTGATCTCCTTCAGGATGGACTGGTTGGATCTCCTTGCAGTCCAAGGGACTCTCAAGAGTCTTCTCCAACACCATAGTTCAAAAGCATCAATTTTTCGGCGCTCAGCTTTCTTCACAGTCCAACTCTCACATCCATACATGACCACTGGAAAAACCATAGCCTTGACTAGATGGACCTTTGTTGGCAAAGTAATGTCTCTGCTTTTTAATATGCTATCTAGGTTGGTCATCACTTTCCTTCCAAGGAGTAAGCATCTTTTAATTTCATGGCTGCAGTCACCATCTGCAGTGATTTTGCAGCCCAAAAAAATAAAGTCTGACACTGTTTCCACCATCTCCCCATCTATTTCCCATGAGGTGATGGGATGCCAAGATCTTAGTTTTCTGAATATTAAGCTTTAGGCCAACTTTTTTGCTCTCCTCTTTCACTTTCATCAAGAGGCTTTTTAGTTCCCTTCACTTTCTGCCATAAGGGTGGTATCATCTGCATATCTGAGGTTATTAATATTTCTCCCGGCAATCTTGATTCCAGCCTGAAGTTAACATGACTTAAATTTACCGGGTTATTTGGTCAGTTAATTATTTATTTGTATCCTACCTTGTTCCAGAAAGGGTTTAAGGCAGCTTAGGTTAGCAATTTTTATAAAATATAACTTATAATTTGTGAGGAATTCACACTTTAGTTCTCTTGGATCCTTAAATGTATTTTCCAGAGAAAATAAACCTATTTCAACATGATTGCAAAATGAAATTCTTGTTTTGAGTGAACTTAAGTTCTTATACATTATTTTGTTCCTCATAGAATCAAGAAATATAAAATCTTATTATATATCAAAATATACATATCCACATTGAATGAGATTTATCCTTTTATTGAGCCTAGATTGTTTCCTTGGTTTTATATATTTCTGATTCCTGACAGAAAGCTTGCTTTTTTTTTTCTGTAATACCTAAGATTTTTATCCCATATTACTATACCTGTTTTTCTACATGTCCCAGACAAAGTAGATTATCCAGGGAAGTAAAATAGAATATTTTTCAACACTAACATAAATATTTCTCTACGTCAGAGTTATAGTCTCATGTTCTCTCACTTTGAAATTCTTTGTACACTGTTTGAAATTTTTGTTTTTGAAAAAATTTTTAGTACACTGTTTGAAAATTTTGTTTTTGGAAAAAACAAAACAAATTGAAAATAAAACAATAGTATTATTAGCTTTCAAAAATAAGACTTAACCATGAAAATAAAACCTCAAGAAAAAATAAAAGAATCAGAGGAAAACCTTCTTTGACTCATTTAGTCATTTTTCAAGTCCTTTCTTTTACATTTTGTAAACCTGAATAAAAAACAAATGGGAAAAGAAAATGCAGAAATAAACTAGCTAAAAAAAGCAAGATAGGAAAAATTTATGCAATTATTTCTTATTTCTTTAAGACTTGTAAAATTTTCAAACAACCAAGAGAAGATTAATAATAATAACCTAAAATCTAACACGTTCTTCAGCTTTCAGCATTATATCTCTTGGACATTTAGCCACTTTTAAAACCGTGAACATATTTTATTGTTCTGTAGAGTTACTGTTGACTTAACAGTTTGAGGAAGAAATGAAACAGTTTGAAGAAAGCAGCTTTGAGGTGCTGTAGAATAAAATTAAGCATTTTATTTTTCATTTTTAACATCTTAGAGTGAAAAATTTTTGCATGAAATCCATTTATAAAAAGTTGGGCTTCGGTCTCATAGTACATTGGATCCAGTGTTCTTAGAAATGCAATTATCCTATAAACTTGGTCTCAGAGGTATTGCTGATGGTTACACTGAGCCTGCAATGGCTGCCCGCATGCAATTGAGACCATTTTATTACCCACGGTATTATCTGCAAGTGGGTAAACTTAAATATTGTTTAATTTTAAATTGTAGATACTGCATTTTTAGACATTCTTTCTTAGTATACCACCCACAAGATACACACAAGCACACATATGTATTCATTACAAGACTTGGATACACAGACATACAGCATAAACTATGTATTTATATACTCACAAAGCACATATACATGTACACTACCCTAGAACACATACACATGCACGCACACAGATAAATGCACATACCTACAGTCACCATAAAATACTCTCATCTAAATCTATATATCAGCTTGGTAGTTTAAAAGAAAAAAAAACAGCCTTGATTTTTAAGTAATTTTTTTAGTTCAGCATGACTTAAAACAGTAATGACAATAAAAGAAAAACTTCACCTCATCTGTATAGTGTGACTATAACTTGAGCAGTCTTAATCTTTGAAGTCAAAAATTTCAAAAAAGACTTTATGGTTTGAAGAGATTGAGAGAAACCCCAGGGCATGAAAAGCTAGAACATTTTTTGCCTCCTTTATTTTTATGGTTTTGGGACAAAACAGTGCTAGTTGGAAGGAGATTTAGACTAAGTTTATAACAGTATTTGAGGTTTCTGTAAATAATTAAGCATAAACATTTTAACACTAGAATATAAACAATGAAGAGATAAAAATTAACCAAACTCTCATAATCTAGTTACATTTGAAATGATACATCTCCATTTTAAAATTATTTGCATGAATGCACTGAAACCCAGCATAAAGAGAGAAACCATATTCAATAATTATCTTTCCAAATGGAAATAATTTTATTTTTCTAATTATAATAGTTTTATCATCATTAGAATACAAAACAATAGACATATATAAAATAATACATACTTTTTGGTAAATAGATAATGAAACATTTGATAAGAAGCCATAGCAATTAAAACTATGCTACTGGCATGAAAACAGACATATAGACCAGTGGAGCAGAATCAAGAGTCCAGAAATAAAACCACATGTAAGTTTAACTAATATTTAACAAGGAAGACAAGAATATTCAATAAGAAAAGGATAATTGATCAGTAAATTAAGATGGGGAAATAATGATATTCACATGCAAAAGAAAGAAATCACACCCCTATCCTATACTACTCACAAAAATGAACTCAAAAAGGATTAAGGACTTAAACATAAGACCACACAATATTCCTAGAAGAAACATTGAAGATTGTAGGTTCCTTGACATTGGTTTTGGTAATGACTTTACGGAAAGGACACTGAAAGCAGAAGGAACAAAAGCAAAAGTAAGTGGGACTGCATCAAACTAAAAAGTTTATGCATAGCAAAAACAACAACAAAAGCAATCAACAAAATGTAAAGCCAAACTATCTAATTGGAGAAAATATTTGGAAGTCATGTATCTGATAAGGCCTTAATACAAGTATATATAAAAGTATATAAGGAACTCAAAAACTGAATAACAAACAATCTGGTGTAAAACTGCAGAGAATGTGAACAGATGTTTCTCTGAAGAAGACATGCAAATAGCAGCAAGTCATGAAAAGGTGCTCAACACTCAACATCACTAATCAATGTGTGTGCTAAGTCCCTTCAGTCGTGTCTGACTTTTTTTCACCCTATGGACTGTAACCCGCCAGGCTCCTCCATCCATGGGATTCTCTAGACAAGAATACTGAAGTGGCTTGCCATTTCCTTCTCTAGGGGATATTCCTGACTCAGGGATAGAACCCATGTCTCTTACTTTCTCCTGCATTGGCAGGCAGGTTCTTTACCACTAGCGCCACCTGGGGATAGGGAAATATTAATGCAAATTGAAACCACAGTGAGACATCAATTTATATCTGTTAGAATGGTTATTATCAAAAACCAAAGAGATAACAAGGGCCGGTGAGGGTGTGGAGAAAAGGGACCTCTAGTACACTGTTGGAGGGAATGTAAATTGAGGCAGTCATAATGGAAAATGGTATAGAAATTCCTCAAAAATTTAAAAATAAAGTTACTATACCTAGCAATTTCACTTCTCTGCATCCTCACGTTCATTGCAGCACTATTCACAATAGTCAAGATATGGAAACAATGTGTCTGTCAACAGTTGACTGTAAAAAGCATATGTTTCATGTATATAGATTGATATATACACACAATGGAATATTCAGCTATAAAAAAGAAGAAAATCCTTCCATATGTGGCAACATAGGTAGACATTCAGGACATCAATATTAAGTGGATTAAGTTAGACAGAGAATGACAAATATTGTATGATAGCACTTTCATGCAGAATCTAAAACCATTAAACTCACAGAAACAGTAGAATGATGACTGCCAGAATCTGAGGAGTAGGGGAAATAGTAAGATACTGGTCACAGTGTACAAACTTTAAGTTGTAAGTTCTGGAGATCTAAGGTTCAGTTCAGTTCAGTTCAGTTGCTCAGTCGTGTCCGACTCTTTGTGACCCCATGGACTGCAGCACGTTATCTTAACTCATGTCCATTAAGTCAGTGATGCCATCCAACCATTTCATCCTCTGTCATCCCCTTCTCGTCCCACCTTCAATCTTTCCCAGCATCGGGGTTTTTTCAAATGAGTCACTTCTTCACATGAGGTGGCCAAAGTACTGGAGCTCCAGCTTCAGGATCAGTCCTTCCAATGAATATTCAGGACTGATTTCCTTTAGGATGGGCTGATTGGATCTCCTTGCTGTCCAAGGGACTCTAAAGAGTCTTCTCCAACACCACAATTCAAAAGTATCAGTTCTTTGATGCTCAGCTTTCTTTATAGTCCAACTCTCACATCCATACCTGACTACTGAATCTAAGGTACAGCATAGCAACTATAGTTAAGAAAACCCTATTTTACATTTGAAAGTTGCAATGAGAGTAGAGATTTTATGTTTCCACCACCACCACAACAAAATAGTAATTATGTGAAGTGAAGGATGTATTATATTAACTTATTGTGATCAACACTTATATAGGTATCAAATCACATTGTACACCTTAAATTTAAGCAATGTTAGAAGACTAAAAACTTTATCAGTAAATCTGTAAAAAATAAAACATGGTCATAAGTGTGCAAACTTTAAGTCTTTTTATATAATAAAAATAAACATAATTAAAAGAAAAGAAAACAGAGTTTATCAGCTCACAGAACTGGGAAGTGCAAGGGAGATATTCCTTCAGGCACAGATGGCTCTAGGGGTTAAACATTACCATGACTCAATTCTTCGACATTGCCTGATTCTGCTTTCTTCATAGGTCAGCTCTCTTTCTTCATTAGTTGCCTTGACTGCAGCCATGAAATTAAAAGATGCTTACTCCTTGGAAGGAAAGTTATGACCAACCTAGAGAGCATATTAAAAAGCCGAGGCATTACTTTGTCAGCAAAGGTCCATCTAGTCAAGGCTAAGTTTTTTCCAGTAGTCATGTATGGATGTGAGCATTGGACTATAAAGAAAGCTGAGTGCTGAAGAATTGATGTTTTTGAACTGTGGTGTTGGATAAAACTCTTCAGAGTCCCTTGGACTACAAGGAGATCCAACCAGTCCATCCTAAAGGAGATCAGTCCTGGGTGTTCATTGGAAGGACTGATGTTTTGAAGCTGAAACTCCAATACTTTGTCCTCCTGATGCCAAGAACTGACTCATTTGAAAAGACCCTGATGCTGGGAAAGATTGAGGGCAGGAGGAGAAGAGGACGACAGAGGATGAGATGGCTGGATGGCATCACCGACTCAATGGACATGGGTCTGGGTAGACTCCGGGAGTTGGTGATGGATATGGAAGCCTGGCGTGCTGCAGTTCACGGGGTGCAAAGAGTCGGACACGACTGAGCGACTGAACTGAACCATGTGTACAATAGATAGCTAGTGGGAAACTGCTGTATACATAGGGAAGCTCAGCTCTGTGAGGACCTAGAGGGCTGGGATGGGGCTTGGCTCAAGAAGGAGGAAGTGTGTGTATACTTTTAGCTGATTGTTGTACATTGTTGTACAACAGAAACTAACAGACATTGTAAATCATCATCCTCCAACGAAAAAAGAAAAATTTAGAAGTCACTAAAAATGTTTATCCCTGCCCAGAACATTCTCCAGGGTTATGAGTGTGGGTCAAATAGCCCGACTTTCTCTCTCCCAGCACCTGTGTTGTGGAAAGAACCCTTTGTGACCCTGCTTGGGTCAAATATGCCTATCTCTGGACAGTTCAACTATTTTCTCTCTCCCACAAACTGTTCAGATATGTTTTTAGTCAGTCCCTTCAAAGCATTTGAAGTGATATTTTATAGAAAGTGTTAGTTGCTCAGTCATGCCCAGCTCTTTGGACCCCATGGACTGTATGTGGCCCACCAGGTTCCTCTGTCCATGGAATGCTCCAGGCAGGAATACTGAAAGGGTACCCATTCCTTTCTCCATGGGATCTTTCTGACTCGGGGGTCAAACCCATGTCTCCTACTTTGCAAGCAGATTCTTTACCGTCTGTACCACCAGGGAGGCCTCATAATTTCTCTGCTTAAATCCTTTCATTAATTTCCTACAGATCTTTGACCAAAGCAGAAAAGCCTTTAAATGGCCAATAGTTCCTGCATACTCTGGCCATTGTTCAGCTCAGTGGCTCATCAGATATTCCTTTCCCACTCAAATTGCAAGTCCAGTCAATTTTGTGAAAGCGCTAATCTTATTCCCTGCTCAGACTCTTAATGGCTAGATTTGTAAAACCCAATTTTCCCCAGCCCTCTTTGCCTTAATAATTTTTATTTGTCCTTCTCATCTCAGATTGTTGTCCCTCTTTCTGTGGGCTGATCTTATGACACCTACCCATTAGGTTAGGAAAATCATTATATTCTCTGTCTCTCTCTCTCTGTATATATATAGATAGATAGAGATTGTTTATATATATGTATAAACAATTATTTATCTAGTGCTGTCTTCATAACTAGGCTGTAAGCACTACATAACACAATATGTATGCTATTTCATATGTCCTTCTTATCCCCATTTCTTAACAGTGTCCAGCATAAACTAAGAAATTTCTCAACAAATACTTCTAAAAGTAAACACATGGGTATACTTGTATGTTTCCACATTTCTCTTAAGTACATTTACTGAGGGCATAGATAAATTAAAAAACTCTGCATTATATGCTAGTAATATGATGTCTAATCTACCCAGAAAGGTAAATGTTATTATTTGCTTACAGATAAGTAATATGTAAATAATTGCCCAAGGCTGCATGGCTAGTCATAGAGTAAGGGTTTGATCTATGTTGATCCAATCAGAAAAAAACTGAATTATGACAACTAAATCATCTTTTTCAACTTTCATAAAAAAAGATTAATTGCGTCTGCCCAAAGACATTCCAAGTCAAACCCATGCATCTACATATGGTAGGGAGTGCAAACAGCATATGTAGGTGGTCTTGTACAATGAAAAAGAAGATATTATTTCTGCCTTTGTGCTTACAGACAGGTACTTCATTTCAGTGTTTTGAGCTAATCCATTTACTTTCACACATGCAACACATAGCAAGATCCATTATTTAAGCTTGCCTCTATTTTAATGAAAGCAAGTTCAATATTCTCTGTAAAGGTCAAAATAATAAACACATTATTATCTCTCCAAAATTTTAACAGGCAGATACAAATCAGATGATATAAAGAAACAAAAAGTTTTGCAGCTTCCAAAAAAACAGAAGTTAAAGGTTGCCTAATGGCTACATTGCTAAGGTTTCTTTAGAGTTCTTGATGGTGTTTCAAGCTGTAAGCCACCGAATAGGCCTTTCACTCCTTCTTGTGGGACTATCACCCTGGAGGGTCAGAGGGCTGTTGAATTCTTGGTACTGATTGAAACCTTCTTTTTTCTTAAGAATTTCAAAGTAGTTTCCTTCATCTTTTGTTCTATGCTTTGTGGAGATGTTTCCCAAGGTTTCAGTCAGCAGAGTGATATTTGGAAAGAGTGAGAAGAAAGTAATTATTATGATTTCCTGCTTATTATTGCTTTCCTCCAATAGATACTGTTTCCCTGATTCAAAGCTGCTTTGAAATTGAGCATCTGAATACAGACTGAGAAAAGTAGTATGTATAGAAAGTAGTAGTATTGAGTGATGCTAATACTCTCTTCTTTAACTAATATCAAAGGAGAGAACAGAAAATCAAAGAAGGGACAAGAATGAGAGTAATTTTTTCAAACCCCCCAAAATTAATGTGAATAGGTGAAATAAATAGATCAAGGAATTGACGGACTATCATGAAATGGGCAGTACAAAGGTGTACTGATGGTTTTATCAACATCCCAAAAGAAGAAACTGAAAGCATATTTAAGGCCTTAGACAGAAGTTGATATACGAAGAATGTGAGGCATTGATTATATTTTCTACAAGGATAGGAAAGGGAGAGGTTCTTGATACTCTGCAGTATGATTTTAAATATAATATGCTTATCTTTACAAGTTGCTTTTATAATATAGCTTTTTTTTCCTTCTTTAAGGTTTCTTCTGATAATTATATTTATACCATAAGCAAGTACATACAAAAATTGTATATAAATGTATTTTTGTGTCAGAATATGAAACACTCTATCAGTAATCTTAAAATCTCTCAATGCTTATAAAATGGGCATTAGATCTTAATATTTTAGTATCTCTGATCTTTTCCTCCTTTCACATCTTCATTTGTTGTATAAAATTTGATTTTACATGTTTATATTCAGTCAGCTTGATTGAACTCTCTTTCTTATTCCTTACACCTTTATAAATTAATGGGAAGTTACTTGTACATCTAGGAATCAGTGATATGAGACTTATATTAAGATTTCCTTTCTACAGACATTTATTTTATACAGTGAAAGAGCCCTCTTTCTCTGCATTATGAATGAATCAAAAGAAGCAAACTCTTGCTATTTGTTCAAAATCAATATGACAGCTAAACTGTCAGCCTTTCCTGAGTAAAACATCAAATCGTTCAATTTTTGAATAGTTTCCCCAAAAGATGAGAAGAATCGTTATAACATATGCTATCTTAATTTCAGACATGGAATCATGGTTAAGCAAAGTCCACAAACTTTATAAGTTAGCTAAAATAGTTAATATTATGAGAATAACATTTCTTTAAGTTTTAAGGAAACACTCTGTATAGTCACTGTTTCTTCAGATTATCTTTTTAAATTATTTTAACGTCTACTGTAAATACAAACTATATCACTAAAATAGCAAATTAAAAATGTATGTAGCTCAAAAGCAAAAAAGATAAAATGAAAGAATAAACAATTTGATTTTCCAAACTATGTCATGAAAAACAGAAAAAAATGGGTAGAGGACAGTTTGGGTAAGTAGTAAAATCGATGATTTTTAACTACAATGATCATATTAAAGGTAATTGGTTACATACTCTAAGAGCTGACTCATTGGAAAAGACTCTGATGTTGGGGAAGATTGAGGGCAAGAGGAGGAGGGGACAACAGAGGTTGAAATTGTTGGATAGCATCACTGACTCAATGGACATGAGTTTGAGCAGACTCCAGGAGATAATGAAGAACAGGGAAACCTGATATGCTGCAGTTCATGGAGTTTCAAAGGGTTGGACACAACTTAGCAACTGAACAACAACAACAACCCTAATTAAAGGCAGAAATTGTCAGATTAGATTAAAAATCTAATTCCCAACTATATGCTGCCTATAGTACACAGACTTCATTCATAAAGACACATATAGATTAAAGGTGAGAAAATACACCCTGAGAGATAGATCAATAGAAATAGATCAATAGACATAGATCAATAGATCAATAGAAAAGTCAAGAAATATGAATAGACCTACAAGTATGAGGACAACTGATTTTAAACAAATATGCAAAGATAATTTACTGGAAAAGGGATTGTATTTTCAACAAATGTTACTGGAAAAATTGAATATCTACATGCCAAATAAAGAAAAAGATAGTATTTGTGTCAACTTGACTGAGTCACCGTTTCCCCAGGTATTTAGTTAAGCATTATTTGTGGATGTGTTTGGAAAGGTGTTTCTGGATGAGATTAATATTTGAATTAGTGGACTGAGTGAAATGAAGTGGATAGGTATATTCTAATTCACTGAAGGCTAAAAAGGACATACTTAGTCTCTCTGCCTGACTCCTGAACCGGTGCATCAGTCTTCTTCTGCCCTTAGACTGGGACTTAAAATATCTGTGCTTCTGGTTCTCAAGCTCAGACTAAAACTGTATTGTAGGCTTTTCAGGGTCTTCAGAGCCTCTTGGTGAGAGTGAAAGAGGAGAGTGAAAAAGCTGGCTTAAAACTCAACATTCAAAAAACTAAGACCATGGCATGTGGTCCCATCACCTCATGGCAAAAAGATGGGGAAACAGTGGAAACAGTGACAGACTTTATTTTCTTGGGCTCCAAAATCACTGCAGATGGTGACTGCAGTGAAATTAAAAGACACTTGCTCCTTGAAAGAAAAGCTATAACCAACTTAGCATATTAAAAAGCAGAGACATTATTTTGCCGACAAAGGTCCATCTAGTCAAAGGTGTAGTTTTTCCAGTGGTCATGTATGGATGTGAGAGTTTGACCATAAGGGAGGTTGAGTGCCTAAGAATTTATGCTTTTGAACTGTGGTGTTGGAGAAGACTCTTGAGAGTCCCTTGGACTGCAGAAAGATCCAACCAGTCAACCCTAAAGGAAATTGATCCTGAATATTCATTAGAAGGACTGATGCTGAAGCTGAAACTCCAATACTTTGGCCACCTGATGCAAAGAACTGATTCATTGGGAAAGACCCTGATGCTGGGAAAGATTGAAGGCAGGAGGAGAAGGGGATCACAGAAGATGAGATGGTTCAATGGCATCACTGACTCGATGGACATGAGTTTAAGCAGGCTCTGGGAGTTGGTGATGGACAGGAAAGCCTGGCGTGCTGCAACCCATGGGATCTCAAAGAGTCGGACACAACTGAGCGACTGAACTGAACTGACTGGGTCTTCAACTTGTAAACATCAGACAGTGAAACTTCACAGCCTCTATAACTGTGTGAAACAATTTCTTATATCAAAGTATATAAAATATGTAGATACGGATATGAATATACCTATTCTGTTTTTCTTCAGAATCCTGACTAATGCAGTATAATATGCAAACCAAGTATAAATGGGCTATATGGGCAAAAACTCATCAAACTTCTAAAAGGAAACATTGGACAAAATTTTTGTTGCTTTGGTTTAGACAAAAAAATTTTTAGATATAATACCCAAAGTATAATTTATAAAAGATAAAATTGATAAGTTGCACTTCACCAATATTTTTAAATGTGTACTTTTTAAAAGAGTGGTAAATAAATAAAAAGTTAAGACTAAGACAGGGAGAAAATATTTGCAGAATCTGTAAAGAACTCTGGATGCTCAATAGCAAGAAAACAATCAATCCAATATAAAATGAGCATAAAATTCAGTGCCACTTCATCAAACAAGATAGCAAATAAGCACATTAAAAGATGTTCAATATCTTTAATCATCTAGAAAATGTGAATCTAATCCATAATGAGATTCCACTACATAATATTAGGAAGGCTAAAATTAAACAGGCTAGCTATACCAAGTATTGGTAAAGATGTGAGGAAACTTCAGTTCACAAGTTGAATTTATTGCTATGGGGAATGTAAAATGGTACAATATTTTGAAAAACAATCTGATAGTTTCTTTAAAAAATTAACCCTCTGCCTACCATATTATCCACCTATTTCATTCCAAAAATGAATAAATAAATAAAATGAAAGTGTATGTGCAAACAAATGTGCACATGGATGTTCATAGTAGCTAAATTTTTAATAGTCCCAAATGGGAAACAATCTAAATGTCTAACATTATGTGAATGGTTTAAAAATGTGCTATCTGCATGCAATGGGATATACTGAGTAATAAAAATGAATAAATATTGATACGCATAGAAATATGGATAAATCTCAAAGTAATATTCTGAGTTAAAGAAATTCCCTAAAAAATATAACATACTGCATATTTCTATTTACATAAAATTCTAGTTAATACAAGCTAAGGCAAAATTATTTCTCTTTTTTTCCCTTTTAATATTTGTTGTTTTATGATAAATATCACTTGTTCTATTTCTGCATGAATTTCTCATATGAAATTAAAGCCAAAATGTTTGGTGTATTTGTGGAGCAAAGGGTTGGCTTTAGAAAGACATGTTCTGTTCCTTGCCTTAACCGGAATGTTAATTTCTGTCACTGTCCCTCCCTAGAATTTTGATAGAGGTAAGAGACATTTGTTCACCATTATGAAAAATGCAGTGGAGCTATATACATTCAGTGACTGGGGCTCTGCACCAGGGAAATATGGAGGGTAGAGTGAGCCATAGTGACTGGATAGGCAGACAGACATCTGCCACAGATTCCTTTCACAGCGACTCCTTTAGAAATAGCTTTACTTAAGAAGATTCATCGGAGAAGGCAATGGCACCCCACTCCAGTACTCTTGCCTGGAAAATCCCATGGACAGAGGAGCCTGGTGGGCTGCAGTCCATGGAGTTGCAAAGAGTTGGACACGACTGAGCGACTTCACTTTCACTTTTCACTTTCATGCATTGGAGAAGGAAATGGCAACCCACTCCAGTGTTCTTGCCCGGAGAATGCCAGGGATGGGGGAGCCTGGTGGGCTGCCATCTATGGGGTCGCACAGAGTCGGACACAACTGAAGTGACTTAGCAGCAGCAAGAAGATTCATATTAACGTGGTTAGTTTGGACACAGCCTTCTGTTTTATTTCCCCTTGATTTTGGTGTGTTTTTCAGCTGCTGAAGGAATGGTGTGCAACCATCTCTGTTCAAATGATGGGTGTTGGGGACCTGGGCCAGACCAGTGCTTGTCATGCCGTCGCTTCAGCAGGGGAAGAACCTGTATAGAGTCTTGTAACCTCTATGATGGGTAAGGCATCTTATGTCATCTTTGTCTCATGAGCTTTGAGGTACTGATTGGTTCAGATATTGAAATGATCATAATATGGTAAAACTTCAGAATGTATGTGCTGGCCAAGATTTTTAAGGAGAGTTTTAGTGGCATAAAGAAAAAAACATAAAAAAAGAATTGATTTAAGAAGGAATAATTTTATTTAGTGAGCAGATAGGTCAAAATGCATATTGACATATTGACTATTGTGCATATATTTTTAAAAGTGTATAAATATGGGTAATTCTTTATAGAAATTTATACCTCTCCAAATTGAAAAATGTTTCTATTTCCTTTATGAAGGGCATTGTGATAAGTAATATTTCCTCTCATAGGTGTCAACAATTTTTTTCTCTTGTTTTCCTATTAATTTTCATCTGGAATGACGGCATAACTTTTGATTTTTTTCCATTAAGGTTTTGAGGCTATTTGATTGTATATTCGGAACAACATACATTTCTATGTTTCAGACAAGAACCTAGCCCTATAGAGAAATTACCTTTGTATTTTCTAGTTGAAAAGGTTTTCTGAAAGTGCTTTGTCACTTTCTAAAGGTAACCTAAGCTGTATTTTAAATCAAGTATTTTAAATTCCATCTACAATACTGCAATAATCAAATTGACGACAATAAAACCTAGTATATACCTCATTGTGTGGCATTTCATATACTCATAAAATCACTTTAACCTAACATACCATTTCATGCATCACAGTTGTCCTTCATTAGTACTAAAATAAAAATTTTAGCACTGTCCCTGAGTCAAATTTCCCTATATTGCTCACTGAACGGGTTTTCAAGGGTTTGTAAAACTGTAGTTTTGAAGTTCTTTCTTCTGTCTTATAAATTGTCCCTATTTTAACAACAGTTTTCAAAATCCAAGATAACATTGCATTTTTGCATTTTACATTAGAGGGATAAAAACCTAAGGATCTCATTAATAGTGATATGTCTTTTCTTTGAAAGATGACCAAGACCAATTCCCTCCATGAATTTAGGAAAACATACTAAAATTAGAAGTTTAAATGTAAAACCACTTTTAAAATTATTTAATAGTTTGAGATGGTTATGATGGTTGTACAATTCTGTGGATATATTAAAATAGCATTGAATTGTGCACTTTCAATAGAAGAACTGCATGATATGTGAATTATATCTTAATAAAGACAGTATCCAAATAAAGGATTTAATATTTTTATCAGGAAAATTCAACTTGAAACTTTGTAGAGCACAATCAACTCATAAAGTTGATAATGAATAGCAAATCATTTGTTACTTGCCTCATTGAACTGAATTGTATTCATGCTTGTTCATATTATTATGAAAGAAAGATATTTTCTGTACATAAAATACTTCAGATAAAATATGCTTCTCTGTGTGTATAGCAATTGATGCCATTAAAATGGAACTAATAGACTTTAATTCTGTTAAGAGACTGTTACAGTAAAAGTTTATTGAATATGTATGTGCAGTTCTAAGGAGGGAATAGACTCTAGAAATCATTTTATCAAATAGTGAGAAGTAGTAGAATTAAATGTTGACCAATGTCAAAACATATTTGAAGTACCAAACCTACACTGGAACTCAGGATATCTGATTTTCATCCTGTTTCTTTCCAGAAATCATTGTATTTTCCTTAAATATTTCAGTTTTGAACTTGTCAAAAATGTGAACTTGATAGATAGGTGGATGAATAGATTATCTATCCTACTCTCTGTCTCATTTTTATAAGACAATGAAAGCTAAGCAAAGGAAAAATACTGGTTCCTTAAATAAACAATCGACAGTACTGATTATCTGACTGTCTTGAAAGCGTGTTTGTGTGTTAGTCACTCGGCTGTGTTCACCTCTTTGCCGTTCCATGTATTGTACCCTGCCAGGCTCCTCTGTCCATGGGATTCTCCAGGCAAGAATACTGGAGTGGATTGCCATTTCCTTCTCCAGGGGATCTTCCCGACACAGGGATCAAAACGAGGTCTACTGCATTGGCAGGCAGATTCTTTACCATCTGAACCACAAGGGAAACCACATTTTCCAAATCATTAAATAAAATGTATTAAAGAAATATAATAAAGTTCTTAATGTTTTTTGCCACAGTGATAGAGCCCTAGGAAATAATACGCAAGGGTTAGTTTAAAATATAATAAATGAAACTATGTTATAAATATCTGATGTAATTCTTGCCTCCCCAGTGAGTGATTTTGCCATCTCCAAAATCTGTGATTCTGGTAAATTTCTTCCAACTTTGCCTGGCAGACATGACAGCCTTTGATGAAAAATGAGCTTAAATCCTAACTTAATCACTTCCTATTTGAAATGTCCATCCTTGGATAAATAACTAATTGTCCTAAACTCTTTTTTTTTCAATATGGAAAATGGGACTACTATTGATATCATAAAATAGTTGTGATTATCAAAAGAGAAAAAAGCAAAATAAAGTCATGTTAGAATTCCTACCCCTGAAATAGTTATCTTCATTTCCATTTAGTGTCTATAAATCTGAACTGATTAAATGGTTAGGTAGAATAGTCACTACCTATTTTATACACTGCTGAAAATAAATACAAATATGAAATACAAAATCAGGGAACCTATTTATATATACAAATAGCTTGACTACCATAAAAGAAGAAATTCTAAAAAGAGGATGTTTTTTAAGGGGAAACACTAAGTCAGGTAATCCTGGCTGTTAGCACTCAAATCCATATCATCCAGTTCCAGTTCAGTTGCTCAGTCGTGTCTGACTCTTTGTGACCCCATGAACCGCAGCACGCCAGGCCTCCCTGTCCATCACCAACTCCCAGAGTCCACCCAAACCCATGTCTATTGAGTTGGTGATGCCATCCAACCATCTCATCCTTTGTCATCCCCTACTCCTCCTGCCCTCAATCTTTCCCAGCATCAGGGTCTTTTCAAATGAGTTAGCTCTTCGCATCAGGTGGCCAAAGTATTGGAGTTTCAGTTTCACCATCAGTCCTTCCAATGAATATTCAGGACTGATTTCCTTTAGGATGGACTCCATATCATACAAGTCATTATACTGACAATTCGTAACTTCAATATGGACTTCCCTGGTGACTCAGTGATAAAGCATCCGCCTGCCAGTGCGGGAGATTTGGGTTCAACCCCTGGGAGGGGAAGATCCTCTGGAGAAGGAAATAGCAATCCATTCCAGTATTGTTGCCTGGGAAATCCATGGACAGAGGAGCCTGGTGGGCTATGGAGTCGCACAGAGTCAGACACGACTTAGTGACTAAATGACAGCAACAACAAACTACAATACACAAGTATTCAAAATGAGCAAGAAAACGAATTGCCATGCAATATTAAATGTGTTTTCTTAACTGGCAACTTGGCTAAATGCTTCTGAAACGTGAAGAACAGCAGAGAAACAACAGAGAGGGTATCAGTCTTAGCTCTTCGTAGTCATCTTTTATGTTTCTCATTGAAGCACTTTTTCCTTTTAAAGAGTAAGAAGGATATTTAGGAAGTAAAGTCTAGAGACGTTAGGAGATTTAAGACAGAAATATTAACCTTGGTGCTGAGAACACCAACCAGTTCCAAAGCTTTTGCTCTTGATCACAGGATTGGTTAAAGTAGCACACACACAAAACTGCGAGAAATGTATAGCAGCAAAAACGCGAAGCTCAGTAACCAAAGCGCATGCTTCATGGAATGTGACTTGTTAGATTGGACTCAGGTGAAAGGGGATCTCTGGCGAAGTTATAGCAGGATATCTAAGAGACAGCCAAGAGATTGCAAGGAGAATCTGTTTTGAAAACCAGAAAGAAAGAGAGCCAGAAGTTCTACAGGTAGAAGTCTAGTCTATAAAAGAAAAAGCCTCTAGGTTGTCTCCAGGACTCTTTATGACATACTCATTTTATTCCTCACCTCTGTATGTGGAGAAGGGAGCTCCGAGAAAAGACAAGGATGGCCTGTGTCTTAGAAACATAAAAATGGTTATCTTTACTTAGTATCCTAATTCTTTCATCACCCAAAAAGCTGTTTTCAGAAATGGTGCTTTGCTGATGATTGCAGAGTTTGCTGTAACAGTCATGTAATCTCATTTACACATGATGCTTTTGATTCTCTTTACAATTGAGTTCCATCCCCCACCTCCACCAGCAGCACATCATTTTTACCTTTATATTCTAAAGTTTTCCTCTGTTGAATATTTTATATTTTGTTGATAAAACATGCAAAATGTAAAAATTTTAAGTATTTGACATTTTAAACTCTAGAAACTTTGTAAAAAGTTAATCCATAACAAACCAGCACTTCAATTTGAGTGCAAAATCCGTGTAAGTAAATATGTACATCCACACATAACTCATCATAGATTTATGCTATTTATTTTGAAAACCAAACCATTATTTTACCTTGATGTAGATATAATCTTAATATAACCAACAGAAAATACAGCCCACCCTTTGGATTTCAATTATCTGTTAAGACCTTATTATAACCAAATGAGATATTTTGCTATGAAAAAAAGAAATAATTTATAGCTGACATTCTAAATTGTTTATACCCAATACCTCATCCTCTCATACATTAGTGGAAACTGTGGTTGTATACATATTATACATGTGTTGTGTGCTGGGCTAAGTTGCTTAAGTCATGTCCAACTTGTACGACCCAATGGACTGTAGCCCACCAGGCTCCTCTGTTCATAGCATTCTCCAGACAAGAATACTAGAGTGAGTTGCCATTTCCTTCTTCAGGAATCTTCCTGGCCAAGGGATTGAACCTGCATCTCTTATCTCCTGCATTGGCAGCCGAGTTCTTTACCATAAGCGCCACGTGGGAAGTCATACATAATGGATACGCAATTACTGAAATGAAAATCCTAGAGTAGATATTGATTAGAAAACTTATATATTGATAACATTTAATATTCAAATAGCCACAAAATGTAAGGTTTGGGGAAGGGATGACCGTCATCCGAGATTTTAATTTAAAAGTTTTAGGATATTACCATCAAACTATTTTTTATTAATTTTATATCATATAGAATTACTTCAAAAAAGAGTTTAAACTGAAAAGAATGTTGTGATATTAGATCAATAATCTAAGAAAATAAAATCTACCAGGAAAAGATATTTTCTCTAATTCTCCAAGGCAGATATTTTGAAAGAAGAAAAGAAATCAAAGCGTTTTTTGAAGTTTCACTAAAAATAAATTGAAGAGTCTTGGGATTTGAAGGACAAGGATAGGGAACATTCATGTAACTTAGCAACAAGAAAAATACAATAGTTCTTTCAAAGTTTAAAAAATAAGGCTTCAGCCAAGAGTAAAATTTTATAGAGAGACAGATAGGCACAACCTTACTTAAAATAGCAGAAATGGTTCTGCTGTGTCATCAAAAGAGTAATACTTTTTTTTTTTCTTTTCCTTTTTTCTTTCTTTCTTCTTCTTTTTTTTTTTTTTTTTTGAGACTGCTGGAATATCTCTCACAAGAGAGAGGTTTCCTGAATGAGTCTGTCGTTGAACCCAATGGAGGGCAAGTGGAGCCATCTGGCTGCAGTTTATCTTTTCTCCTAATGGAGAACTTACTCGTTAATGCACAGGGAAATGATTCTGATGCTCCTGGCACATAGAGAAACAAACTCTAGAATTTACTCTGCCAATAGGACTTTTAGCAGATGTTACCTCATTTGTTAAGTTGACAGCCTGTTTGCTTACACTGCCTCATGCTGCTGGTGTTTTCACAGTGAATTTCGGGAGTTTGAGAATGGCTCCATCTGTGTCGAGTGTGACCCCCAGTGTGAGAAGATGGAAGATGGCATCCTCACGTGCCATGGACCGGTAAGCCTGAAGACATCTGTGGTTGTGTTGGCTTATTTGGTTTCATGTATGAATATGTGTGAGTCGTTGCTGTGTCGTTTATCCACCCATTAAATAGGTATTTATAGCATGCTATGGGGAATCACGTTCAATAATTTCCCAAGAGGTTTGCAGCTTAAAAGACTTAAAACTTCAGTTTCTTAAATATTTATTTCCAAGATAATTATTTAAAAAGAAAATATGGTGTTTTCCTTAAAGATTGCATCATGTTGAAAAGAGAGATACACAAATACCTAAGTGAAAGCAAAATAATTGATACAACATGAATATGTATAATCTGTTATAGGAACACATATGAGGGAGCAACTAAACCTTTGAGTTGAAAACTGGGGCACCAAAGAAAGCCAAAGAAAAGGGGTGTTTGAGCTATGCTTTTAAGAAGAATCTAGAATGAGGAATCATGTAAAGATTTGTAAATATGAAAGTTCATGTTTCATTTGAGGTAAACAGTAATACATTCATATCTATGTTTAATCATTTAACTGTGATAGCATTATGAGGAAAAATTGAAAAAAGGGGGTAGGCAAGTTTTCATAAATTAAAATCTAAAATTATGTAATAAAATACTGTGGCAGAGAGAAAAATTGAACCATGTTGATCAAAGGAGGAGCTATAGGATTAGGAAAGTGCTCATGAACATGCTGACATTTATATAGTTTGAAGTTAGTCTTATGGAGAAAAGTGATAATTATTTTTTAGACCTTCCTTTGGCTCCCATCATTCTTAAAATGAGACTTTTTCTTAATAATGAGGTCAGAATGAGTTTGTCATTCCAAAGTGTCATATTCATCCTTCTTTAGACAAATTTTCAGTTTGTCTGTTGAATCATCTATCAGTAGAAAATTTGAACACCAACATTTGAGTGTTGCCAAGAGGTCCACACTGCTCCATAGAATTCATTTGAAATTTAAATAGCATTAATTTTTTCTACCAGAGTGCTTATTCAGCACTTAATTAGCATAGAAAAAAATTGTCATTGAGCCCTCCATTAGGCCCCAGTGAGCCGTTGTGGAACTTTACCTAAAGAAGGATGTGTGGGATACTTGGACAGTTCAAAGGACTACCATGACGATGATTAAGTTTGGAAAAACAAACCTCTGAGAAAAAGAAGTGATGTGATTTGGCCTGAAGAACCAAAGTCTAAAAGACAATTTAGTATGTAATGATCTCCAAGTAAGTATGCTCAGGGCATATGTGGCTATTTCCTTTTTCTGCTAAGGGTAGTAATGGAAAATACAATTAATCTTCAGCATGAGAAATGTGGATTCTGTAAAGAATGTTGGGAAACAGGAAAGTAAAATTCCATACTGGGTTGTTAAAGTAAGTTGACCTGTCTCTGTAAAATTTGTCTAAAAACTATCATATCTAGGAACCATATGTCTGAGAATGAAAAAAAGTATCTTTCAGAGAAAAAGTTTGAAAGCATACAGTTACAATAACCAAGAATTTGGCCGTCTTCTCTGAACAAGGCAAACTGCAAAGTCAGCCCTGTGCTTTTCCACTCCTTATCCTGCCTCCTATGGTATATAAGTATGCTAGGAAATAACTAGCTTATTGATGGCTTTGTTTTTAAGTCTATTACTCAAAGATCGTTTGATAAAATACACATTAAAAAGCCCTGAAAATATTCTTGCAATTTTCAAAATTATTTGATAATCAAGAAAGAATGAAAAGACAGATTTTTAATGAACATATTTTGATTCTATAAGGATGGCATTGGTGGATCAAATGCTTAAAATGACTATTCATTGCTAAAATTGTGAATGAATACTTCTAGAGATTAGAAAAGGCAAAAAGTCAAAAGTACAAAAAGCTCAGTAAAGTTGAATCACTCAACTATAGAAGATCAGAGCATGAGATCAAGAAAATCAGCTTGATCACTTGGTCAGTAAGCCTTGAAATGCTAAACAAGAGCATAGTGTCTTTTAGGTTACTCTATCTGAAAAACTGCCAGAATTGAGCTCAAGCAACATTATATAAGGTGTATGCCTGTTTCTGGGTCTACATGTTGTTTATCAAAACTAGAGACAGTGGTGGTTTTATGTGTCATGTAACTGGTATATATTACTTAGGATATCCAAGAGGTTCAGGAAACTTCTTCATGAGACTGACATTATGATGACATAGAAGAAGTCATGAAGCTAATTGGAATTCCCACACCTGGCCTTGTGATTTACTCTGTTGAAATCTCATTTTCTTGACCTGTCAGTGTTTCCCTAATGATAATAATTGATAAATATTTATATTTGTCAAACACTATTATACCTCAAACATACTATCATGTGCTCCATTTAAAATATAAAGAAATTGAACCCATTGTAATGACTAGAAAGTTATTCCAAAAATCAGCAAGTTAGTAAGATGTGGAGCTGGAATTCAATTATAGAAATTTTGACCCCAAATTCCACACTCTTTTCATCTCATTTTTTTTCTCTAGACAACAGTGTCTATAATGTAATAAGTATAAAATGCTTTCTGGGAATATACATCACAAACGGATGTAAAATGGATGGTATTATCCGATTTAAATGTGACAGATATTCAGGGTAATCTTGAGAGGGATAGATCTGAAATAAAGCAAGCCTCTGGTTTTATATCCTTATCTGTCTGCCCTTGGTTTTATTTATTTTATTCTTTATTCTATTTCTTCCTATTTTTTTAAACAATTTTGTCTTTTCTGACACACTTTCACTATTCCTATATAGTCCTATCAAGAAAGATAAGACAGGGAATGCAAGAAGGAAAGTAAGGGACATCAGATAAAGTCAAAGGAGACCAAAATACAAGCCAGAGAGGCAGCAAGAGAAGAGAAAGCATAGGATTGGGACCTGACAAAAGTTAAGTAGCTATTAAAGTCAGGTTAATAAAGCTTGTGTTGCCATAATAAATGACCACCATATTGCAGTAGACTACAGAAAAATATTTAGATATATTTCATGTAAAGTGCACTGAAAGTCTGGGAAGCTTTCTCAGCCCCCTCCCCTTGTCCCCACTCTGTGATGGCCTGGCATCCCAAGAAGTTTTGAATTTATGGCACCTCTGGTGGCTCAGATGGTAAGGAATCTGTCTGCAATGCAGGAGACGAGTTCAATCCCTCAGGAACATTCCCTGGAGAAGAAAAGGGCTACTCACTACAGTATGACACCACCCTTATGGCAGAAAGCAAAGAAGACCTGGAGAGCCTCTTGATGAAAGAGGAGAGTGAAAAAGTTGGCTTAAAATTCAGCATGCAGAAAACTAAAATCGTAGCATCCAGTCCCATCATTTTATGGCAAATAGATGGGAAAACAATGGAAACAGTGACAGACTTTATTTTGGGGGGGCTCCAAAATCACTGCAGATGGTGACTGCAGCCAGGACATTAAAAGACGCTTGCTCCTTGGAAGAAAAGCTAATGACCAACCTAGACAGCATATTAAAAAACAGAAACATTACTTTACCAACAAAGGTCCATCTAGTCAAAACTATGGTTTTTCCAGTAGTCAAGTATGGATGTGAGAATTGGACTATAAAGAAAGCTAAACACTGAAGAATTGATGCTTTTGAACTGTGGTGTTGGAGAAGACTCTTAGAGTCCCTTGGACTGCAAGGAGATCCAACCAGTCCATCCTGAATATTCACTGGAAGGACTGATGCTGAAACTGAAATTCCAACACTTTGGCCACCTGATGCGAAGAGCTGACTCATTTGAAAAGACCCTGATGCTGGGAGAGATTGAGGGCGGGAGGAAAAGAGAGAATGAATGAAATGGTTGAATGGTATCACCGACACGATGGACATGAGTTTGAGTAGGCTTCGGGAGTTGGTGATGGGCAGGGAGGCCTGTTGTGCTGCAATCCAAACATGACTGAGCAAATGAACTGAACTGGCTCACTCCAGTATTCTTTCCTGGATTCCCTGGGTAGAGGAGCTTGGTGGGCTACAGTCCTGGGGTCTCAGAGTCAGACACAACTGAATGACTAACACTTTCACTCTTCACACCTACATAAGATCCCTACATCATGGCAGCAGGGAAAGTGAGGCCGGAGAGTTTAGCATCAGCAGTTTCTTAAATTGCTTCTGCTTAATTTCATTATCCCTAGTAAGACACACCTCCCATCTAGTGGGAGGGAATGTCTATATTCTCTGAAGCTGAGAGTGGAAGAGAATTAGATACTGGGAATCATGGCTTTGTCTTTTACAGTAACTACCAAAGAAAAATGTCAGTTGTCACCGAGAAAAAAATGAAATGTTTCTGTCAGGATTTAGCCTATCCTTTAGTTTTCTGTCCAGATTATTGGGTTCAAGGATAGCCTAAAATCAGAGCTAAGGAAGAATATTGCCTTCACCTTTGGTTGCTATTATTGCATTTATTCATTCATTCACTGAACCTAGAATCTTAAAAGTTTTGGAAAAATAATGATAGAAGAGTACACATTAGACACACATGTATTTCTTTAAATCTCTTTATTATGGAAATGAGATGAAGAATCAGTACATTTCATTCCTCTTGAGATTTGTCAGACTATCTTTTTGTTGTGTCAGCTCTGGATATTTGATTTCATATCATGGTAATATAGTCAAATAGTTAAGAGATGCTCTAAAAATAAGGAAGTTAAGAAATATATCCTATTAAAGTATGCCTAAAGATTAAATGTGAATTTAATTTTAATTTTATAATTTTTTTTACATCTGTTGATTTTACCTAGGCATTATTTTACGTTAGAAGAATTTTATAGAAAAATAATTCCTAATTCTCTGACTGCCCAATTTACTCCTAGTAAATTTTATTCTTGTGTTCTGGAAGACGACATCAGCATGTCTCTTGTCTTGTACAATGTCATGCCACTGAGCATACTTGCACAGTAAATGATTTTGTGTAATAGACAGCATTACGTGCCTAAGTACCCATGAGCAGGTGTTAAAATTGGAAGCATGTGAAGTATTCTTTTTTGGTAGGAAATAAGGAAATAAGTAGCAGACTCTTCAGGTTGAACTGCAATTCTATTTCATAGAAAAAAATATATATGTATATAAATATTGAATATATATGTACATACATGTGTACATGCATATATACATATAAAATACATATAGGAAATTAAGAAAAATGAGATATAAATATATCTATATTTGTTTATCTAGTTAGATCTTAGGTAGATAGATTGATAGATTCTCACTTCAAAATAGTCAAAAAGGTTCTTCACTGAACCTCACCAGTCTAAGATTTCCAGAAATTTCTTTCAGATTACCTTTTTTCTTTGCACTAGTATTCTTCATTAGCTGCCTTTATCTTTAAATTTTAAAATATTATATTTCTTTTTTTAATTTTATTTTTGTATACATTTTAAACTTTTTATTTTGTGTTGGGATATAGCCAATTAATAAACGATGTTGTGACAGTTTCAAGTGGCAGCAAAGGGATTCAGTCAGACATATACATGTATCCATTCTCCCCCAAACACCTCTCCCATCCAGGCTGCCACATAACATTGAACAGAGTTCCATGTGGTATATAGTAGGTCTTTGTTGGTTATCCATTTAACATATAGCGATGCATACATGTCCATCCCAAACTCCCTAACTACCCCTTCCTCCCACCCTTCACCTGGCAACCATATTACTCAGCCACAAAAAAGAATCAAAGAACGCCATTTGCAGCGACATGGATGGACCTTGAGCATCATACTGAGTGAAGTAAGTCAGACAGAGATGGAGAAACATCGTATGGTATCACTTACACGTGGAGTCTAAAAAGAAATGATATAAATGAATTTACAAAACAGAAACAGACTCACAGACTTCAAGAACAAGATTAACGTATTATGTTTCTTGATTTCCTGATGCCTTATATCACCACTTGTAATGTCTGGCTTAGATGTAATACACTCCCATGAATAGGCTGATCCCCAACTCCCTGCCTAATAAATAGGACTGTATGATGTCTCCTTGGTCTTGTCTGTCACATTCACATCATTTATAATTGTAAACCTAATGATATTAAACATCCCTCTCTATACCAAGTATATCTTATTTATCTAAATTATGTTCTATGTGAACTGTCACAAATGTTGAGCCCCATAGATATAAACAAACTTGTGGGAGACAGGAGTCGAGGTAAGAAGTTCCAGGGAGCAAAACGAAGAGGAATCCTGAGACACTACTGTATTCAAAAGGAGGCTAAAACAAATTTTGAGTAGATAATATCATTCCTACTTATTATACAATTATTCAAAACAGTTGAATGTGTAAATATATGGACATATTTTAAGACAATATCATTTTTCACCATGATGTTCTCAATTTGATTTGAGAAGGCACTACTTATCATTTCTTGCAGGCTTACTATCCCCAGCACCAAATCCATATCAATCCCTTTGGAAAAATTTTTAGATGTTTAATAGGAATTGAATATTTTTAGTTTTATTATGACATTTAAATATATTTTCCTGTTATTGCTTATTATAATTGTATGTATTAGATAATATAAATTGTAAACATAAATATATAAAGTGACAGTATAATTTAGATTATGGTCATAGTTATATCACCTTCTTTTTTTAGTTTCTCCATATAATTTTCTTTTCTATCTAGTTTATTATTATGGAGTTTTTGACATTTGCTCTTTAGATTGTGCTTTTATTATGCTCAGTATTATACTATGATTTTCTAAAATCTCTATTCATATAGATGATATGATTTTAGCATTATAGGCTGATTTGAGATGGAGAATAATTTAGAAATTAAATTTGATTTACCTAAAATGCCTAATTCCTGATAATTCAACCAGAGAAAATTTTAAATTCATTGTTCAAATACTCATGGTACTACCAAAGGAAAGTTTACATCTCACTTGTATATGAAATTCAGTGTTAAGCCTAATTCCTATCATTTCCTCATCTTCATTAACTCATGATCATATTGACATATTCCTAGTGACTGTGATTAAATATTCCTAGGAAAAATGTGTTGTTACCAAATACTGTTGCAGCGTAATCTCACTGGGAATAAATGACAGAAAGAAAATATTGATGTCCTTCTAGAAAAATCACTGGACAGTTTTGCTGATTGAAAATCTATACTAGCAGCATCCCCATTTGTACTTCTGAAACTGCTCTTCCTAGAGGACATTTGGCCATCCACTGAGGTCTCAGTAGCTAAACTAGATGAATACGTTCCAGAGTAAAAGGCACCCATTTTTCTTTCTTCATTTTGTTTTGTTTTGTTTTTCCTCACACTTTTTAGGGACCTGACAACTGTACAAAGTGCTCCCATTTCAAGGATGGCCCGAACTGTGTGGAAAAATGTCCAGATGGCTTACAGGGGGCAAACAGTTTCATTTTCAAGTATGCTGATCAAGATCGAGAGTGCCGCCCATGCCATCCAAACTGCACCCAAGGGTAAGCAACTTTACTGGCCAAAAACTCGATCAAGTGCATGTTGCTAATCAAAAGGTACACACAAGCATGTTTATCCTTTAGGCAACCTAGTAAATATATGATACTCTCATGCACACTTCTATTCATCTATATATATGTTGATTTTAAGAGAAATCATTTCTGCAAGAATGCTTTATGGAATTGAATTTATACTCACTAAAAATGTTTAATGACTTCTATCGACACCTTCATGAAGCTGGTATCACATATACATTGCGTGTGGTGTAGAAATTCTTCCAAATTTTGTTGGAAATTAAAGATATCAGAAAAAACAATCAATTATATTTTTGAGATTCCACTTGATAAAAGTCTTTAACAGGCACTTTCTGTTTCTTTGTTGTTATAATCAACTTAAAGTGAGGATCTCTCTTTGGTAAATGCTGCCTTGTATTAGTCTTTCAACAAAATATAAGCAAAAGCAGTGATGATAAAAAAAAAGGAATTTAGTGATATGCATATTAATAAAAATACAAGTACATTTTGTGAAAGTAATTCTATCATAGGTTAGCATATTACCTAATGTATCTTCAACTGATGTAGGACAGTTCAAAGATGGGTACACATTTTTTTTAACTTTTCAAAAGGATACATTGTAAAATGAATAATAATTAGAATATCTTTGATATTGATAACAGTTGAATAACAAAGGCATTACAGAAAGAAGATAAGCACTGAACTATAAAAGAAATAGTGTCACTGCATCTAACGATTCTCAACAACTATTTCTTTAAAAGACAGCAAACCTGTTTTAATAAGGACTTTTCCTTTTCTTGTTTTCCTCTAGAAGGTGAATAAGTTTAGAATTGAGAGCAGGTTCACAAGCTCTATCCTCCTTCTGTCCAAAAATCCTCCTCACCATTGTGAGTGCCCACACACATGTACACACACACATACAAGCACATGCACACTTGTGGAGAATCATCTTGGGTACTTTAGATCTAGCAGGAAAGTATGAGATTCCATAAAGAGATTTTCTGCCAGATTAAGGGCTGGCTGATAGGGAAAATTGAAGAAGTAAAGCAAACCACATCATTTTCTGCCAAGAGGACATCAATTTGCAGATGCTGCTGTAATTCCCTGCAGGTCAAGAAATCAGCTTAAGTCACTCTGTGAAGTGGCAGATTCTCAAAAGGTAAAGTAATACTCTGCCATTCAAATTCAAATTCAGCTTGGAAGAGCTAATGCCACCTCACTGGTTTACACATAAACACATAGTTTGAGGATACTGAAATAGTCACATAGACACTCTGCTTCAAGGAAACTAGAAAAAATAAGCTGCTCCCCTAGCGAGTTTTTGGCACTCAGGTTAAGGGTATTTCATGAAGAAACCTGTACTCTTGGAGCAGGAGAATCAGCAACAGAGAGGGAAAACTTTGCCTGCTAAAGTAATCATCCACAAGAGGGTTTTATTGTTTTGCAGCTAAAATTAAACCAGTAAATTATTCAATATAATGTTGATGTCAACAGCTGTTGCCATTCAAAATGAGACCTTTTGCTGTTTTTGCAAATCTAATTACAACAAAGCCATTAGGGAAATGAAAGTGAGATCTCAGAGCCATACAGAGTCTGGATGCCTGGCTGGTATGTCTTTCTCCTAGTCCTTTTAAATGATTACACAATAAAGGAAAAGATATATAGTGGTGGGAAAGTAGGAGGGACAACGAAGAGATCAGTTTACCACAGTTACAAACATTGGCTGTCAACCAAAGGGAGAATGAAGATGGACCAGGAGAGAAATCTGACCAGATCATTTGAGAACTCTAGTAAATAAAAAGATGGCTTTAAATTCACTGCTGCAGAATGATGGGGAGACAGAATTTGAATAGTGTATTCCCTGATGTCTTCTAAAGTAAATGAATTCTATCACTGACTTAGTCCGGACAGATCCTTGTCTTTGTTTACATTTAGCTTCCTGCCATTCTTTTTCTTATACCCTCTGTATTGTCTGGGTTCACTCATTTGCATGAAAGTTCTGTGGTCTTAGCCCCAGAATGGAATCCAAATTTGGAATTTTTAAATGCCTAACTCTTCCTCCGTTCACTGCTGTGATACTCTGGACTTTGAGATCCTTTTAAAGAAGCAGCGAGGTGCTCTGTGCACTCAGTTCCACTTTTTCAAATTGATCATGTAGAGATAGAAGCTTTTCTTAGAAAGATCACAGGGGCAGTAGGGATGATGGGATGAGTGACTATTTTTATTCTAAACACACGTAATAACTGAGCCATCAGTAAATGTGAACTTAACCAGGCCAACTCTACTTTGGAAAACACCTTTTCTTTTATTAATATATGCCAATATTATGTCAGCTAGGTAATGCTGGAACCAAGTTAATGGAAATAGTCTTTCAAATCACATTTTTCAGAAGGAAAATTCTTATTCTGAATATTGTTTAATGATTGCCTGAAAATAAAATTATCTATGTTATACCTTAAAAGCACTTTTACTACTCTAAAGGTATAATACATTAAATGTATTGACTCTAATAAGTTCTTTAGCTATTTTAAAAATTTGTGATCCATTTAGCTAGCATCTATCAGGGGAATCTCACTAATATTCCTAGAGAAAAAGTAAAAACATTGTCTCTTCTTGCCTTGACTAGAGGGCTTTTATTTTTGCAACCTTTCTCATTTCATTCATTCTTCAACTTTGCTATACTGAACACCTACTGTGTATCAGATCCAGTTATAGCTAAGTTCAGAAATAAATAAGACACAGCTCCTGACCACTAGGAAGTCACAGTCCAGTGAATTTTTATTCTTGCAATTTGTATCTCTCCTCCATTAGTGATCCCTCGCTATATTTTGAAGTGATTAACAGGAATTTAAAACATAGAAATGATATTCATATGTAAAATTAGCAATATAGAAATTTTAAAAGAGGACTTGTAACCTAAATTTAATATGCAGGTGAGTGGTCATAGGGCAAAGATTATAGTTTCTTTGCTACCATTACTTACATTCATGACAAATGTCAATTTAATTTTGTTTTGAAGCATGAACTAGGATATTTATTTTTATAGGGCATCTTTTAAAATTTTCATTCAAAGTTTTTAATAATATTAGAATCATGGTTTCATATATAATTTTCTATATGCATTAATATTTTTCTTATTACTTCTTTTTATATTTTAAATGTATATGGTGAAATAATTTTCATTAATGGAGTAAACAAGTAGGGCTGCTTGTGGGATTATTGTCAATACTTTTGTAATAAAAATTTTAAATATCCTTCCATTTTAATTATAAAATTTAGAAAAGATTTTGTCAAAATATCTCAACCATGTTACTTCTATGGGTCCATCAAGGTGTTTATAAATCAGTAAGTACAAGCATATGTTAAATACAGTTCAATATTTCAAATTCCAGTGTTTTTATAACATAGTTTCTCTTTCTGAATTTTCTGAAAAGTGTCTACTTTAGGATACTAATTATGTAGAGAATGGTATTATTCCACATTTTTATTTAGTCTCTTATTTGGGATTTTGACTTCAAAAGTTTGATGTTTCCATTATTTTTTTTATTTTCCTGAATCAATATGAATTGCTTATGCAAACTTGTTGCTTATATAGAGTTGAAATAGAATATATGTATTAAGTACACAGTGACTTGTATTGAGTTTAAAAATATGGCCACTTCAGTCATACTCTTATTCTTCTTCCTCTTTCATTTTTCTTTTATCCTCAACTTATATATACCTTGAAATTTCAAATAGCCTACAAAATCTCCTAGATAAACTTTCTTGACCTCACATTCTGCCCCCTCAAGAACTCCTCCCTTTTCCTTTGCTTCTATGCTTATGTTTCCAATTTGCTTCTCAAGTCATAGCAACCTAAATTCTAGTGACCTTGACAATGTCAACTAACACACTCTTAGTAGTTCCCTTTCTAGACCTGTCTTGCACTGACAACAATGATCATCCAATTCCTGAGGATTTTTCATGACTTGGACCCCATGAAACTGGTACTAATTAATTTTACTCAATCATGTTTTCCTGTTTCTGGCATATGAGCTCATCTGATGTCATTTACTAATTATTGGAGTTCTTTGGGTTTCAATCTCAGTCTCTGTTCTTCTCACTTTAAAGATCTTTCCCCAGTCATCACATCCATTTACATGATTTCAACCTTCTCCTGTATGCTTTTTCAAAGCTGGATCATTGTACTTGTGCCTCCAGCTTCCCCCTTCTCCTCCTAAACTCCTCCCACTGCTCAGCTGTCCATCTGCTGAGGAACATTTCTCACTGGATGTAGAACAACCACACTAAACTCTAGGTAACCATGAACTGAAATTATCACCCCCTCCTCCGTGAAAACACACACACAAAAGAAGGTGTCGCCTTCTGTCTGGCATTCTCCGACTGATGGTACCACTATTCTCCAAGGTTGAAATATGAGTCATCTTTAACTTCTGGGCTCTGTCTACTTCCATCATCAAACCAGCCATCAACTACTTTTTTTCCTACACCTTAGAAGTTATTGCCACTCCAATCCAGTGCTCAGGACCCTGAACTTCAGCCTCTTAACTTCTCCATGAAGGTTACCATGATCTTCTGAAGCTGCCTGTCCCTCCTCCACATCTCCTAAGCCACTCTTATGTCCCTTATTATATTTATCGTTTTATACAATACACATATGTTTATGCATCTGTCTCTTTCATTAAATTTTGAGCTCATTAAGAAAAGGAAAAATGCCCAATTCATCTTTTTCTCCCCCCAGCTCCTGGAATAGTAGGAACACTTAGAAGACATGTGACAAAGGGTTTTGTTTTGTTTCATTCATTTGAATGAGTGAAAATCTTTCATTTCTCATACTTTCCCCTCAAGTTAAATGTTGCTTTCACATATTTTTATCTTTCAAAGATGATTAGAAAGACACAGTTTGCAAACTAACTATAGCTTTCAGATTATCACTTGGTAATAAGAAGTAGATGATTGATTTTACAAAAATGGCAATATCGTATTAAAAAAAACATTTTGAAGGAGATATAATAGGAAACTAGAAAAAAATGACTCCCTTAGAATCAAAAAAAGCCATCTAATACAATTTGGAAACTTATAGCAATTAAATTTTTATTTTTAGAAATGGTTCTCATTATGGATTATGGAACCTATCCAATGCTATGTGCTCTGTATTTTAATTTATTTTTTTTTTTAAAGATTTTTTTCAGTGTATATTTTATTTGCTTTTGTTGAAACACCTTTTTCTTGTATTTATGTACATTAAAATTTTTCTGGGCTACTCAAAGCCAATTCTCAAAATAAAAATAATTTTTCACCTAGTAAGAATAATATAGCTGATATTGATTAAGTAGGAAACTAGTGACTTAATTATTGTCATACATAGTTATATTTGTTTTCCACTCTTCTATAATTTTCTATAGCTATAATGGACAGTCTGGCCTTATACATGAGAACTTTATTAACTCATTATGTGATGATTTTAATGTCAGCTTCTTTGTCAGTTGTAGAAGTGAGAATTTGGAAAAAAATATTGCCAGCAGAATTAGTTCAATAAATCATAGCTGTACAAGGAACCTTGATAATGCACTGGACCTGTATGTCTATAATGAGAGAAAAGGGAAAGAAATACAATTCAAATTCATTGGAAGATGGAAGGAATAATATTTCTCTGATACTTCAAAATCAGAATTCTGTGTACTTATGTTATTTGACTTAAATATTAACCTCAGTGGACTCTGTAGTTACCTGAGTCTCAATTTATTCATTTCCTTGTGGTGTATTTATTTGTTATTGTTTGAGTTAAATATTTTGGCAGTTTATAAAACTGTTTTTATTTGCCTGTTATGGCACTGCTCTTTTAAAAACAAATTCAAGATACACTGCAGTATGGTGAAACAAGTTAATCTGCTTTTTAAATGAATTCATGTTTATAGATAAGTATGTTTTAAACAGAGTCACAACCAAGGGACGGAGTAATGTGATTATGTAAAGTAACCATGAGAATAGCATTAAAGGTTGTTAACTCATTTTCTGCTAAAATCAATTTTTATTGAGCATTAAGCATCAGGTTATTCCATTATATTGAATAGCTCATGTTTGCTTTTTTATTTATTTTGTTTTTTACTTAACCTTAGAATGTTTTAGAAGAAACTGTATACGTGAAACCAATTATAACCATTGAGATATTAAGTTCTTCATCAAGACATATAATCATGAATGATGCTAATGAACTTAACGTATTAGAAATGAACAATATGTGTTTGGAAGTTATCCACAGGAACAGAGGACACTTTTCTTTGCATGGACTTGTTTCTCCACTTTCCATTGGGTGATATTTGCAGTTCATTTCTGGGTATCCTTCAAGTAATCATCTTCTCACCAGATTTAAATTCATGATGTTCCAAAGTTGTCTAGTAACTCTAATTAGGGTTTGACACAACTGGTATTGGTCTTCCTGATTCTTTTGAAAAATGACTAATTTTTCTTTCCTTGTATTTTTAAAATGTGGACCTTCTGCAGGTGCGTAGGCGCGAGTATAGAAGACTGCATCGGCCTGATGGATAGGTACTTGGTGTGCTTGCCTCTCGTGTTCTTCCTCCACGGCTCCGTGTGTGAGCACGGGTGCATGTGTGTGCATGCCACTGTGAATGGAGAATGATGTCTTCTGTTCTGTAATTGCCTGCAGGTGTAGCGGTCCCACTAGTCATGACTGCATTTACTACCTTTGGACGGGCCATTCCACTTTACCACAACATGCTAGGTAACATCTACCATGTTTCCATTTTGTCATTCAAATCCTTTCCCAATTATCATGGATTAAAAAAAAAAGAAAGAAACAAAAAAACTACTAACCAGTCGGGTAAAGTTTATAATATGTTACATCAGGGAGTAATGAGAGAGGTATATAACTCTTTACATTTCAAGCCATATGTCTTACCTCTTCGTCCTTTATTCATTAAGATTTTGGAATCCAAATTAGTAATATCATTGATTTCTTTAATGTGTGTGATTTAAACATGATTTTAAATATTAACCTAGAACTTTAATAGAATCTTTATGTTCTTAATTATGTAGATGATTGCAAAAAGAAATATCTTTTAGAGGGTATTTTGCAAAAGTTGATCTGTTTTCTGAGGTGTTTCTTACTTGATTTAATTTCTGACTTTATTTTGAACTGGTTGGTATATTCCCTAGGTATCAGGATTACTATGAACTAAAGACTGTATCGAAAATATTCAGCACAATACAAGTTAAAAAACAAAGTATTTCCTTTATGTTTATACAAAAACCTATATACAGATGCTTGTAGTGGATTTATTCAAAATCACCAGGACCTGGCAATTATTCAGATGTCTTTTAATTGTGGTATATCCATACCTTGTAAAATCACTCAGTAATAGAAGGAACAAACTGCTGATATACACAAAACATGGATGGATCTCAAAGGCAGTATGCTAACTGAAAGAAGCTAGATTTTAAAGAGTACATACTATAGGATTCCATTTATATGGCATTTTGGAAAAGGCAGAACGATGGAGAATGAAACTGATCAGAGTTGCCAGGAACTGGGGTGGGGGTAGAGGGAGATGAGCTCTATTAGAAAAAGTCGTGAGGCAATTTAAAGAGATGATGGAACTATTCTGCATCTTAATAGTGATGATGGTTGCATGAACGTATGGACTTGTCAAAAACGGCTATGCTTTACATTAAGAGGAATGACTTTTACTGTACATAAATTATACCTCAATAAATTTGACTTTAAAACATGTCATGTTTAGGAAAATAGTAACTGTACAATGTGGTGTGGAAACACTGTTAGCTTTCTTTTTGAAACAAATTAATTGTATCTTTTGGAAGAGAAAATAGTGCTAAATTACAATTAGCAAAGTAACCATTTTGGATAAAGCACTGCCTTTTAATGTAAATTTTTGATTGAAGTGCATCGTATGTACTGTAAAAATATGCACAACATAAATGTAAAGCTCAATAAATTTTTTCCAAATGAAGCATTTGTGTAATCATCAGCCAGATCAAGAAACAGAATGGTATCAGAATCAGAAACACTTCCTGAGGCCCGTTTCCCTTGAGCTAACAATGCAGGTCAATTTGCCTGCTTTTGTACTTTATCATTGAATCATGCACTATGTACTCTTTACATCTGACTTCTTTTGCTAAATATTATATGAGATTCATCTATGTCATTTAATTTAGTTGTAGTTTTTTATTTATATGATATTTTGCCTTTAAATGTTTTTAAAACAGTCTAACATGATATTTCTTATTAGTAAATTATTTTTAATAAAATAGAGAAATCAAATTCTAAAAAGAAGAATGTGTTAGTTAAGTGATTTATACAACAGTGGCACTTTGTCATTTGGGCACAATCAAGATCTATTAATACAACTGTTTAGAGCAATGTCAAATTATGAAAAAAAAATTAATAAATGAGAGAGAAACAGAGAGACAAGGAGGGAAAGAGAACCTAAGGCCCAAACTGCAGTTTTATAAACAAATGTCTGTTTACTCCTATATATATATATTTTTCCTCTTTGAGACTTGGTTGAGTCACTGTACTATCACTTTGAAGTATGTATGTGCATTTGTTTTTGATGATTTATTATAATCATTGCAACCAGTTAACAAGAGGCAATATAGTATGGTGGTTAAATGTGCTGTCTTTGGAATCAGATTTTCTACTATTTTTTAGATGTGTGACTGTAGGTAAGTTCCTTAAATTATCTGAGCTTTGCTTTCTTTATTATACAATAGGGCTATTAATATCATTCATAAGTTGGCTTGGAAGATTGAGTGAGTGAATAAGATAGTGCCTGATTTAGCAAAATCACCCAGAATGTATTACTTATCACTTCTCTAGATAGAAAATATTTTAAATGGTAGGAATGGAGGAGCGTACCCCTCTAAAGGGTAGCAAGTCTCTCAGAGTAACTCAGGGAGCTTTGATATGTCCCTCTGTCCCTTTGATAGGCCCTTTAAAGGAAGGGAGGACATTTCTTTCCTCATCTTGAAAATCGCTGTTTTAATGAGGGCCACTGGTACCAATGGCAGTAGGTCATAGGCATAGGCATATGGAGAGACAGAGAAAGTGTTAAAACCATAGTGATAGATGACTTAGGTTTTCAGTGATAGTAATTGAAGTTTATCACTCAAAATCATAGTGTGTCTTACAAATTTAATATTTCCAACATTTAAACAAAAGTGGTTTGGAAATTTTCATTCCTGCTGTTTCCATAGATTTCCAAGCCATTCCTTTTAGTCTTGGGTTAACAGGTCAAATTCATATTAGCTTTCCCATATATAAATTTGGGTTTTCCTGGTGGCTCAGATGGTAAAGAAACTGCCTGCAATGCAGGAGACCTGGGTTCGATCCCTGGGTTGGGAAGATCCCCTGGAGGAGGGCATGACAGCCTGGAGAATCCCCACGGACAGAGGAGCCTGGCGGGCTAGAGTCCATGGGATCACAAAGACTCAAGCGTGACTGAAGTGACTAAGCACTGCACTTGACCAGTAGCAGCATATAGATTGTAGAGTTCAGCCCATCATTCTGATGAAAAATCACCTGTAGGCCTTGGTGCAGGGAAAGAGCAGAGGTTCTTGAATGTGAAAACCTGGGGTCAGGTATTGACTCTACAATAATTTTTATCTGCAAAATGAGGACAATAATGGCAATTTTTAAAGTGGGAATTCTTATACCTCATAAAATTGGTGTGAAGATTAACTGAGATAATGAAAAGGAACTGTTGTTTAGTATGAGTTCCCTTCTGGTAGTTATGAATCTACCTGAAATATTAGTAAAATAATCTTTTTAAAAATTTCATGAGGTTGTGCTCTATTGGTATTTTATAGCAGGTCACTGATCCAGTAATTCAATGGCTGTGGAATTAACACATTCAAATTTCTCAGGTTCTAAGTACCTAAATTTTGTATCACATTTCTTAGTATAATGATTTCAAATAATTGATGGTAGATAGCTAATTGTTCCTTTTAGATATCTCTAGATATCTTTAATTAATATCTGTTTTTAACATAAATTTAAGGCAGTTTAAGTTATTCAATTCTTACATTGACTTACATTATGTTGACTCTGTTCTTCAATTGTATTGTTGACTGACTTGTCAGCTGCTGTTTATAAGGTAGTTTGGAATTTGCATAAAAGATTTAGCTTGGACACTTCAGAAAATATTTATGAGCATGGAGTGTTTTGACATGTGTTGGATGAGAAATAACAAGTATCTCCTTTCAGGTCCTTGGTATTGCAGTAAATGCTTACTTCTCAGGAATGGGGTGGATATATATTTAATTGAAATCAGGGAACTAGTTTAGTAATATACTTCAGGTCATTTCTCATTTTTAAATTCCATCACAGTTTAAGCTTCTATCTTAATTGATTAAAATAAATTTTATATAATAGGAGGAGAAAAACATGAGAGAAAATAATTGTTTTAAGTTTCATACATAATATTTTAACTGGGAGATTATCCAAAACCTAGTTTTCTTTTAGTCACAGAAAATTACATTGAGCATGTCAATGTGGTCATTTCGAGATATTTAGAGTTCATACTCCCTACTGCCCCATTATCCTCTATTCTGTTTCCTAAACCAGCAGGAAAAGAGATTGAAGATTTAAATGAAAACAGGTGAAATGTTTCCAATCTTGATCGACTTTCATTTTCTAAGCAGTGTTATTCTTTCCCGACCCTGCAATTTACGAATTGGTTTTCCACACTCCATTTACCTTGTAGGCTGCTGCTGGAATTCCTTCCAGGAAGATTGGACAGGATAGAATAGAATTTATTTTTTTACTTGTAGTCTACTAGAATATGCTACTTAAAATGAAAATAATGTTTGATATTTTGAAACTTCTCCATACTTTCCTTATTTGAAATAAATTCCTTAAAAATAGCATTTAGCTTTGATGTTCTTCGTATTCCATCAAGAATCTTATGAAGAAATACATTTAGAAAAGTTTTATTTTTAAAATTCTTCTTGGTGCTATTTATTTTAGCTTGTATATGTGCTGTTTTTGTATAGATTCTGCTAGAACTATGTATTCTGTTCTATTTTATTTTAGTTTCTTAGTCAAATATATATCCAGAGCTTTTTAAAAATCTTAGTTTCTTACTCTTCTAGAGCCTAAATTTGTTCATCTCAACAAGGAAAGACTCTGTTGGCAAAGCATTTTTTTTTTTTAGTTAGCAATTCAAACTTTAATAATTTTTTTATTGAACTTATAACAACTGACAGAAATGATAACTAGTAGATGTATGTTCAAGCATTTTTATCTGGCTATTTGTTTCAATTCAATTATTCTAGATGCTTCACAATATGAAATAAGGTAATCGAACTTAATTTAACTCCCTAAATCTCATATAGGCAGATGCGTGAAATGTTTCATGCCTGTGTCACACTTTACTTTACGATATAGTAGTTATTACATAAGAGGTCACATAACAGTTTATCCTTTAGCAGTGTGACCCATGTGTGATAAATGAGAGGGCTGATGTGATGTTCTTGGCACTACTTTCACAAATGGCACAATCTTTTTTCTTTGCTTGTTTTGCCTCCAAGGAACTTAATTTGTAACTTATGTCCAAATCGAATAGTCAAAGTTGCTTGTAGACAGTTATGTTATTTGAGTGACAGTTGAGTTATGACCCATAAGTTCAATAAATAAAAGTACACAGGCCTTTTTTATTATAAGTTTATCCTCAGTCTACCATGTTTCATATATTAAATTTACTTTTGAATTAAAGAGAGTTCAAAGAGGTGAAGGAGAGTGGGTGAATTTCTTTTTCTCCAGATGATTTGGGTCCCACACTTTGAAGTACTCAAAAACTACCAAAATTATCGAAGAATCTTAAGTCAAGAGTAAAACATCTCAGATCAATTGCTGTTAATTCCTTCTCATACAGTTCAAGTGGTTATTTTAAACAAAGGTATTCAGTGGCGCAGTTTGCATGAGTGGCTTTTGTAATGATATTAAAATGTCCATACATTGTTACAAAGCTTTTACAGATCCTAGAAACATTAATATTAAACTCAAATTTACTGACCGTAAAAATGTGACCCAAAGTCATATTTTTGACTGAAAGTCAAAAGAGATTTTAAGAGCATTGACTTTAGGACTATAATAGAAAATCTAAAGATAGCATTACTGAACTGGGAAGATGTTTATTATGCCAGTTAAGGGTCAAAGCAAAAATTTAGTAGATCGAGGTAACCATTATGAATACTTTTTTACTCTTTTTCCATCAGCATCCTTCTATGGTGTAGAAATTATGGTGTTTATAATTAGTAATTTCTGATCTGGAATGAAGTCAGGACTGCCTTCTGTCAATGATCTCAAAATATCTTAAGCTTCATCGAAATTCATTACTGAATGTCTTTCATTGAATGGAAGGAAAAAACAGATATTCCTGAAGAGTTAGCTCCTTTCTTTATACAGATATTTACAGTTTTAAAACTACTCTGCATGTCTTTTTCCCAAGATTTGACCTCTGGTGTATATCTTATAAAGTACAATTAATAGGTATAGGTATGTCATCAATATTACTAAGTATTTTTAATTGTGATTTTAGACTAGAATATTCTATATATATATAGAATATTATATTCTATTTATAACTAATATCTTTCAGATTAAGAGCTGTCTATATTGCAATCAACTAAAAATCTAAAACCCTTGCAAACATTTCTGTAGTACATAGAGAGATGTATAGACAATGTACAAAGGAAGTGAAAAAGTGGCAGATATGGCAAAATGAACAAGTAACTCCTAATAAAGAGAATTGACTTCATGCTTTCCAGTGACTAACATGTAAATATGTTAAACAGTAAATTATATATACATGTATAGTATGTATATACATAGGACTTCCCAGGTAGCACAGTGGTAAAGAATCCACCTGCCACTTCAGGAGATGCAAGAGACATGAGTTTGATCGATAGGGCAGGAAGATCCTCAGAGTAGGAAATCGCAACCCACTCCAGTGTACTTGCCTGGGAAATCCCATGGGCAGAGGAACCTGGTAGGCTGCAATCTAGGGGTCGCAAAGAGCTGGACATGACTGAGCATACAAGTGTATATATGTGTGTGTGTATTAATAGCTTAGTTGTGTCCGATTCTTTGCAACCCCATGGACTGTATGTAGCCTGCCAGGCTCCTCTGTCCATGGAATTCTCCATGCAAGAATACTGAAGTGGGTTGACATTTCTTTCTCCAGAGGATCTTACTGACCCAGGGATCGAATCTGGGCCTTCTGCATTGCAGGCAGATTCTTTACCATCTGAGCTACCAAGGAAGCGTGTATATATATATATCATATATACATATATACATACACACATACACACACACTCACATATATATAATATAATCCCTTACTTAAATCTGACACAAAAGTTACCAGTAAATTATTGAAAGTCCTATGTCTTACCCACTGAAATGTTGTGAAGTAATTAGCCTCCAACTAATAAAAAATTAAAAAAAAAAAAAAAGAAAGTCCTATGTCTTTTCATCCAGTCAGCACCCAAATACAATGGATTAAATATCTTGGAATTAATATGCTATAGAATGATTAGGGTTAACACATATAGCATATATCCTTGGTCATTTACCTACTCCTGGTATTTAATCTTTAAAATCATGCTTAGTGTGTGTGTGAAGTCATTTGTGTTTATAGAAAAAAAGCAGAGTAATAGTATAACTGTGAATGTATGAAACATTTCCTAGGTGAAGATATTAGTGAATTTAGCATCTAATGGTATCATAGTTTTCCCTCAAAACCTATTTTGAAATTCAAGATATCATAGATCTGGATTGTATACTTGATAACTAAATGGTAAAGTTTAAAAACAAACAGCTTTGTGATTAGGTAAGGTGAATGAATTGTTCAACTACTATATGCTTTCTATTACTTTGTAAACAATTACCATAAACAGAGCAGCTTAAAAACTGAAACAAAAATAAAAGCACAGTTCTATAGGTAAAAGCACAGGCATGGCTAGGTTCTCTCCTTAGGATGTCACCAGGCTGAGATCAAGGTGCTGTCTGGACCGTGTTCTCAACCAGAGCTTGGAGTCCTCTCCCGAGAATAGACAGGTGATTGGCAGAATCCAAGTCTTTGCAGTTGTAGGACTGTGGCTGCCATCCATTGCTTGCTCTTTGCTGTGGGCATGTAGCATGTCACGTAGCCTGTTCCATCTTTAAAGATGGTGACTGTGTGGCAATTTTCTCATTATTGAGTCTTTTAGGCTTTATCTCTGTGAACTCTAGACTCATATTCAAAGTCACCTGAGATTAGATCAGGCCTACCTGATTGTCTCCCTGTCTCAAGGGCAAGTGATTTGGGACCTTAATTACATTGCAGAATTCTTTTGCAACACACCTAGAATAGTATTTGATTGAATAACTGGGTAAATGTATGTTTATACACTAGAGGCTGAAATCCTGGGAGCCGTCTTTGAATTCTGCTTACCTGGCCTACCATATTACTTTCAATGATTCTTTTCTTATTTCTTCCTGTCCTGGAAGGAATTTTGTCTCCTTCATCCCATGTAACTTTGCCACATAAGAACACCTTTAAGTCCAAGAGAAATTGGTCTTACTACCATCAAATAACATATTCCTTGTTTGCCTGAAAGAGAGCGAAAAACAAGTACTTAAATTATTATCATAGAACTAAAATCAGGGTTCTTTTGTACATTTATTTTCTATAAGGTAAGGGGTCAATAAACACATTGGCTTTAGGTGTTCAGTACTCCATTTGTGAGCAGTAATTCACAGAATAATCAGGATCAAACTGTCCCAATGTTAACACCAAATTTATGGCATTTCTTTTTATTTATCAGAGAGGTGAGTCTTCCATAAGCGAGCTCTAAACCTATTCTATTCAGTATGGTAACCACAAGCCATGTGTGATCACTAACTTTGAACATGGTTAAAACAAATTGATATGTACTGTAATTGTAAGATGTACACTGGATTTTAAAGACACCATATGTAAAAAGGAACATAAACTATCTCATTAAAATTTTGCCATATTGATTCAAATGCTAGTAATTTTGGATATACCAGGTTAAATGGAATTTTATTATAATCAATTGCCTCTTTTAAAAATATGTCTACAAGAATATTATAAATAATCATTTGCTTGAATTAGATATCTCATGGACAGCACTGCTCTAGAGCTGTCATAAAACTTGGAATACTCTTATCAACGAAAACCTTTTATCACAAAGTCATCTATGCAATTATATAAATAGAATTTATGATAGATATTTAAAAGAATGAAATAAAATTTAATATATAAAAACTGTAAAATTTTTCTTGCCTCCTCACTTTGGAGTTCACAGATTTTGATTCTAAAATGTGATATCTAGATGGAGGGGTAGTGGGTCTTTGTCCTATGAATATTTTGCACAATAAGTGAAAGTTTTAGTCACTCAATTGTGTCCAACTCTTTGCAACCCCATGGACTATACCCTGTGAGGCTCCTCTGTCCATGGGATTCTCCAGGCAAGAACATGAAAGTGGGTATCCTTTCCCATCTCCAGAGGATCTTCCCAACCTAGGGATCAAACCTGGGTTTCCTGCATTGCAGACAGAGTCTGAGCCACCGGGGAAGCCCCCATGAATAGTGGAAGGAATCTTTTTTCATGTTCACAAAGGGGTATTTATCATCTTCAATAGGTTGCAGATGGAATGAATCAGACAGAGCCGGGGAGAAGTATCTATTTGCCTGAGCCCATTTCATATACCTATATGTTTATATGTGCCCACAGATCTTATAAACTTCTATAAGTGAAGACAAAAATATGATCATTTGGGTATGCATTTAGAATTCCTAGTATTGTCCATTTTAAAACTGAAAATCACTCAAAGACGTGGAATTATATTGCAAAAACTCTCTTAAAATTGTATTTTGTAGCCAACAGTTCTGTTAAAATATTGTTTCCATTTTTATATGTCATAAATGAATAATATTTAAGCAGAAACATTTTTAAGTATAGGTCAGAGTCTCTATTTTTATGCCTTACACACACACTAAGATATAAATACATTCAGAAAAGAGTCCAAGTTATTCCCCCAGACAACAGGCATACATTGGATTGAACCCTAAGAATCTTTTCCTTTTTTAATATTTCCTACTTAACTAAAGGAATCTAATTAACTGGGACCCCCTTCTGTGATGTGGTTACATAAAATGATATGTGGATATTAGCTTAAATTGCTCTCTTCATGATTTTTTCTTATTACCTCAGCATATTCCCTAACTAATCATTCTTTCATAAACATACAATTATTTTTAAACTATGTACGTAGGCAGGAGCTAATTAACAGAGAGCAGTTTGATTTGCCAGTGAAATTCCTCACAGTTATTTCATTATTTGCTACCATCCCCCTTCAAACCAAAAATAATATAATTTCATTTTAGTAATTTCACAGTAACTCATAACCAATGAAAGAATAATCTGGAAAAGGAAACCCACCTCTAATAAACTGTGAATGCTTGTAGCTATTGTAATTTTTATAGCATTCTGTTCCTCTGCCCAGAGTAAATGATTCCATATGTTTGAGTCATTTATGGAATAATTATAGTTACTTTTAGTAGAATTAAAAATAAAACAGCAATAACAAAACCTCTTATTATAAAAAGTTTACATATTGAAGGGGAAAAAAACTCTTTCTTTTTTAAATGAAAAAAAGCAAAATTATTTCTAAAGCTGTTTCTTTCTTGAATTTCTGTATTGCAAATTATAGAGTTCAAATCCCAAGTTCAAACCCCAGAGGAAATGCCACCGTTGTACTGTGCACCAAAAAGAAAGAACCAATGGAAAAATCAAAATGCCATTTCATATTTCTTTCTTAGAATAGTGTTGCTTTTTCCAAAATCTTCTCAGATTTAAAGCTTGATTTTTGCCATTCTTTAAAAAAAAAAAAAAGCTAAAAACCTAATATATGTCTATCAGGTGCACCACATTGTCACATTCAACTTTCATGATATAAAGTAGTTAGCATCATTATCATTTAACAAATGAGGAAACTGGTTCAGAATAATTAAGCAATTTACAAAAAATCTTTGACTTAACTATAAGTCAAAGAGCAAAGATTTGAGCTCAGTTGTGTCTGATTGATTCTAAAAACCACATCTTTCTACTAGATTGGTTCCCAAATGGAAGAACAGTTAAGAGCAGTCCCTTTGGTGAGGATGATTTAATATTTTATAGCCTACTAAAACAACTTCACCCATTATCTTTCCTTTAGTCCTGGCTTTTACCTATTTAGCTTTCTTCTGATGTATAGCATTTTATAATGCTTGTCCTCACACAGCATATTTTATTCTAATAATACACCTGGTATTGCTTGATCAGAATAGAGCAATACTTCCCATGTTCCAAACATATACTCTTGTAGAATGGTAACATTATAATATAAATATATTTTTACTTTCTATATATTAATACATTAGTGACAAAGCAGACATTTATGAATGAACATAGGTGATCTCTTAAATATTTTCTAACGTGGCAGTTATTTATAAATTCTGGATGGATTTGGTAAAAAGACTGTGGTTCCATATGAGAGCTGCTTCCATCAGACCAGACACTAATTCCAAATTAATGCTGCCACCCCCAGACTAACTTATCAAATGTGGAATTAAGAATCCAAGCTTTGTGGACACTCAGAAATAAAATAACAGACAGTATAGTCCTGGGTTTTGGCAGGGTTTTTCTTTAGATTTTCCTCTCTGGTTTGTTTGTCCTGTAAGATTTGTGGGATATGCAAGATTGATTGAAAGTTGTAGTGAGGACGGAAGGTAGAGGATGAGTCCCTCGATTGTGAGTCACTTGATTTTGTTTCATAAGGTGAAAAGCAATTTCCGTTAAGAAAAAGTCTTCCCACTGTTGATACATCAGACATACCATATTTTGTTTGTTTTTTGAAATGCTAAAACAAGAAAAACTTCACTAATCTATGTTTGCTGCTTAACAATAACCTGCCAGCAAATATTTGTTATATTTACTACATGTCACCACTGAGGAGAGAATGAACAAAAAATTCACACAATCCCTAATACAAAATATATGGTGTAATAAAAGAGACAAAATATTCAATATAATTTTCTAATTATTTATTTTCATTTTTATTTACTGTGAGGAAAATTGCAAATGGATTGGATGGTGTTGTGATAGTAAAATAGGAAAGTGCTGCAGATGACACCTGGGTGTTTTATCTGACTTAACTGGGTGACAGATGAACTTAATTGCAAAACAGAAATAGAGACACAGATATAGAGAACAAACTTATGGATACCAATTCGGGGAAGAGGGTGGTGGGATGGGATGAGTCGGGAGACTAGGATTAACATATGTACACTACTACGTATAAAATCGATAATTAATGAGAAATTACCATGTTGCACAAGGAACTGTACTCTCTACTCTGTGGTGACCTAAATGAGAAGGAAATCTAAAAAAGTATGAATAAATATGAAGAAAATCTAAAAAAGTATGGATATATGTATAAATCTGGCCGATTATTTGCTGTGAAGCAGCTACTAACTCAATATTGTAAAGCAACTATACTCCAATAAAATTAAATTTTTTAAAGTACAGAAATGAAGAAAACTGAGATGAAGACTCAAAAAGAAATGGAAGAAATTTTATAAGGAAAATAAAAAATTCTGTTGGGGACATGATAGGCTTGATATCTGAGTGAAGATTTTGCATGGACAGATAGTTATAACATTTTGGAGCTCAAGAGAGGAGTCTGAATTATCAGTTGTATTTAAATCTGTAACATTGGATGAAATTCAACAGGCAGAAAGTTGCATATGGAAATGTAAACGTAGGAATGAGCCTTAGGATAGTCCATCATTTTCTAAGGACTGGTTTCATGGAAGACAATTCTTCACAGAGGGAGTGGGCTGGGGGATGATTTGGGGATGACTCACGCACCTATACTGCACACTATATTTCTATTATTATTATATCACCTTCACCTCAGATCATCAGGCATTAGATCCTGAAGGTTGGGGACACCTGATTTAAGAGACAGAAGAGAGGGAAAGGATATAATATAACAAAGGAGATTAAGACAGAGAAATTGAGGGTAGGAGAAAAAACAGAAAAAAAAAAAAGAATTCTAGAGGCCAAGTGAAAAAGGTTCTTAGGTGAAAGGGATTGAGTAAGATTAATGCTGATAGAGAAGAATTGACCATCTTATCTGACAAGATGGCAAGTGAAAGTAAAAGTCTCTCAGTCATGTCCGACTCTTTGCAACCCCATGGACTGTAGCCTGCTTAGGCTCCTCTGCCCATGGAATTTTCTAGCAAGAATACTGGAGTGGGTAGCCATTCCATTCTCCAGGAGATCTTCCCAACCCAGAAACTGAACCCGGTTCTCCTGCATTGCAGACAGATTCTTTACCATGTGAGCCACCAGGGAAGCCTGATTATGGTGAAACTTGAAAAAATAAGAGCAGTTTCCATTGGTATAGTAGCAACAAAGTGGGTTAAGACTTGAAATGGGTTAAGAAAAGGATGTGACAAGACAGAAATAGCGACAACTTGTACAGAGAAACCTTTCCAAAAGTGTTTGCTGCAAACAGATAATATGAATTCAAGAAAAAAGATTTTCTGTGTATTTATTTTTGTTAAATTAGGAAATATTATAACATTTATAAGCTGGTGGGAATGATGCAAAAAACAAAAAGGAAAAATGTGTATTTCAAGAGATACTGAACAACTACAGGCAAATTTTTCTTTAGTTTTTAACCTGGCATACTGCGGTTCATGGGGTCACAAATAATTGGACCCAACCAAGCGACTGAACAACAGAAGGAATTCAGCACTCAAGTAGAGAAGTTGGCCATAGAAAAGAACAGAGACTATGCATATATTGTAACTGGAAGAAATTTAGAGCTTATAGTCATATATGCAGGTAGACAATAGATTAGATTTGCTGGTAAGAAGATGGGGTAATTCACAACCTATAATCCTTTTAAATAAAATATAAGATGAGGTATCATTTTAAATTAGAGTAGGGTAGACAATACTGTTCATGGGGTTCTCAAGACAAGAATGCTAAACTGGTTTGCCATTCCCTTCTCCAGTGGGCCATGTTTTGTCAGAAACGTGTCAATCCTAAAGGAACTAGTCAATCCTAAAGGAAATCAATCCTGAATATTCTTTGGAAGGACTGATGCTGAAGCTGAAGCTGAAGCTGAAGCTCCAATACCTGATGTGAAAAGTCAACTCAATAGAAAAGGCCCGATGCTGGGAAAGATAGAAGGCAGGAGGAGAAGGGGACAACAGAGGATGAGATGGTTGGATGGTATCACTGACTCAGTGGACATGAATTTGAACAGTCTCTGGGAGATGGTGAAGGACAGGGAAGCCTGGCATGCTGCAGTTCATTTGGTTGCAAAGAGTTAGATGTGATTGAGTGACTGAATAACAACAGTGGAGATAATATTAGAATTTTTAATAAAGGGAAGATTTGAGTTCATCAAATGTAGAAGGAAATCATACTAGATGTATAGTATAAATTAAATTGATCTATTTGCCATGTTTTATTGATCTGTGTTGTTTGTCTAGATAATGTAGGCATGGGTACTTAAAAATTTGTTGTTTACCCAGGATTGGTGTTCATTGGTAGGACTGATGTTGAAGCTGAAACTCCAGTACTTAGGCCACCTTATGTGATGAGCTGACTCATTTGAAAAGACCCTGATGCTGGGAAAGATTGAGAGCAGGAGGAGAAGGAGACGACAGAGGATGAGATGGTTGGATGGCATCACTGACACAATGGACATGGGTTTGGGTGGACTCCGGGAGTTGGTGATGGACAGGGAGGCCTGGCATGGTGCAGTTCATGGGGTCACAAGGAGTCAGACATGACTGAGCAAGTGAACTGAACTGAGGATTGGAGTTTTGCCAGGTATCTACTAAGGTCAGGAAGTAGAGACCAATGAATTAAGGCTATATGAAAAATAAATGATAATAACAAAGGTCATAAAAATTTTTGAGTAATAAAAGAAGTTGGCATATAAGTGGGGCTGAATGGACATTGAAAACACGTTTAGGTCAATGGCCTGAACGTCCCAATATTGTCAAATATTTGAAGTAGAGATACTAGCCTAGGTGAACTAAAAAGAAGCTGCTAGCCTGAAATAGTGTACTTGAAATAAAGATTCTGGTGGTGGAACCATAAATACGACTTCCAAGTGGGAGTGGGTGATTGAGGCTTTGGGACACGAATAAGCAGGAAATTGGGAAACCAGGGAGTTGGAGGAAGATGGAGAGAAATGAGAAGATTCAGCAAATATTTAGAATTTAAAATTGTTTACTGGGTTTTATAATTAACTTAATATGAAGTAATTAAAGGGTCTTCCCTGGTAGGTCAGTAGTAAATAATACACTTGCCAATGCAAGAGACATAGATTTGATTCCTGAGTTGAGAAGACTCCATGGAGAAGGAAATAACAATATTCTTGCCCAGGAAGTCCTATGGAGATAGGAGACTGGTGGGCTACAGTTTATGGGATTGCAAAGAGTGAGACACAACTTAGCAACTGAGTCTGCACACTTGAAGTCTTAAATAATTAATAGAAGAAACTCTTTATAATTATTCCTAGGATTCTGACTTGCAAAGTTGGATGGATATTGGTAACAATGACTTATATGTGGCATAGTGTGAGAGTAATAAACTCATGAATATAATTTTGGATGCATTGAATTTGAGATGATTTTGGTAGATCCAAGTGATGTTCAGTGGGAAAATTAATTTACACCTATGGAATTCTTTCCATATACAGGTAGAGTAAAAGTGAATAGGAAATTTGAAATACAGAGAACTACTGTTGATGTATTTTGAGAAATTTACACATGAAGAAAAAGAGAGAAACAGTTGGAGAGGGAATCGTATCAAGAGAAGGATATTTTGAAGATGGATGAAATTTCAGTCTGTTTTGGAAGACTTTATAGAGTGACAGACTAAAGACACAGGAGAGAGATGACCAATTATAGGATTTACTGAAAAATCTAGAAGAATTTAGGGTCAGAGGAAATGTGAAGGGATTAGACTTGGAGACAAAAAGATGCCTGATACCATTTTATCAGGAGAGAGAAACAGAGGATACAGAAGATGCAGAAAGATGAATAAATAAAGGCTGAGGAAGTTTCTGTTTAATGTTCTATATTTCCTATGAAGTTGTAGATGAAGCCATCTTACCAAGAGAGAGGAACATTATGTTTTAATATATGTGGATTTGTGAAGAGGGTAATGAGGTCTGGAATTTTTTAACTCAAATATAAATTGTGCTAATTTTGGCTTTTAAAATATTCTGATGCTAATTCACAAATCATCAATAATTTGCAGTGTGATACTCTATGTGTATCCAAGTGAAGGTCATCTTTTTGTATTTTTGTATGAAAAATAACAGGTTGTGGTTTGCTATCAATGACTCTGTACTCATTAAATTAGAAGACTGTTAAATATTTAATCAGAGTCTAACAGCATCCTGTGTGTGTTCTAAGAAATTAACAGATTTCAATACCTGTAGTGAAAATTGCAAAATGCTGATATATAACAATTACTTCAAATTATACCATTACAAAAAACATCAGCAATTTTTTGTGTGCATTTGTGCAGACAGAGAATATTTGTATATCAAGAAACCAGGATTTTTTTCTATTTAATTTTCCTTGAAATGATCTTATGTAAGGAATTATGTTGTGAGGAACAATCCCTTATAAATAAAATATATTTGAGTCTGATTGCATTGATGAAACTAAATTTATGCTCAAACCATGGTTCTTATCTTGGAAATTTGTGTTATGTGCCTCATTTAAATCTAAAGCCAGTAAAAGGTAGATATCCAACATCCTGATGGTTAAAGCTCACTAGCTGAGGTTTAGATATTTGTATTTCTTTTCTTATTCCCGTTTTTTTAAAGGTTAATTTTTATCTTCAATATATTTTAAAATGATATTTAAAATTATAAAAGTAAAGCATCCTCAGTATATTAAATATAGAGGTATGTGTGTACATATGTATGTTTATCCTTCTACACATTTACCCATATACTAATCATATATATTAATACAATAGTAAAAGATTTTGTTTACTTACAGATATGGGAACATTACACATTATTAAGCAACATACTTTACTCAATAGTACATATGAACAGCCTTCCATATTTTAATTCTTTAAATTAGATTATAAATTAAATTTTGGTTTGTTTGTTTTTGACTATTTTGCCAAAAAAACTAAAGTACTAATAATATATCAGTGATCACAAATGAGATGATGGTGTTTTCCAACTCACTGCCATGGAGTGAAGTTAAGGCGTATTAACTGCCATCTCTTGTTCTTCTGTTTGCTCAAAGAGAAACTGAAATTTTGCATGAACTCAACTGGTAAGATTATAAGATGAGCCATATGATCAAGTAATATCTCACATGGAACAATAAAGTTATGTAACCTGAAAAGTTAAAAGACTGAGAAGAAGAAAGTTTGCATCAGTTGAGAAATTTAAAATAAAAAATTAATAGTTCTACTTCATACTTCTTTTAGTTTATTTCTTTAATAATCATTTACAACATGTTAAATTATCTTTCCTGGATGCCCAGACAGTACATAGTATAGTATCAAATATGGCCTAATGTTAATAGTGTACATATTTCAATAATAGAAAAATAATAGACAAGGAACAGATTGAAAAATTAATATTCTAGCTGAGAAGAGAATCTGGTTAATGTAGATATGGATTTTTTCTTTAATAATAATGATTTCTTTTGCATGTAAATGAAATGGTTTCAGGCAAAGTGTAAAATCATCTTGCTATTATTTCAATATTGCTTGAATTGACTTAGGTTCAATTTTTTTTCTTTGTTTATGTTTTATCTGGTAGCTCTAAATCTGTATTCAGAACATCTGTGGACTCATAACATCTTGTAAGCAACTGCTTCAGAAAAAAAATGGGTTTCCCCATAATTAGAAATGTGTTCTAATTAGGAATTGGGCATTTATATAAATTCAAAAAGGAGGTATATTGTTAAACATTGTTATTAGATTCTCCAAAGTGTATAGTTGTGATTTTGGTCACAACAAACCTCCCCTTAGAACATTAAAAAAAAAAAATCCTTTCTATGCTAAAAACATTGTTCAAAGTGGGGTGCAATGACCAAAAAAATCTTTACAAGGAGGGTTTGTCTTTTCTCTGACTCCTCTGTAGAGTATTCTAAAAGAGATAGAAACAACTTCACCCTATTATTTTTTATCTTTGGGTTACTTCCAAGATACTATGGATCCAAGATTTAGAAAAAATTGAATATCTGCAGTTTTTCCAAATTAAATGTTAATGAAGAAATCTGTTTTCTTCATGTTCTACTTATTGATCTTCCAGTACAGTATTTGAAGTTCGTAAATTATGAAAACATTTTAGTACTTTTGAAGTTTGTCTATTTGAAAATGGATAGCAATGAACAATCTGTCCAGTACATCATACTTAAATCCCACATTTCATAAACTACACTCTTGAAGTTTTGCAAGATTCTACTTAGTGTTACTTATAAATGTGTAGGGCATCTCCCCACCCGACCCACAATAAAAGTATTCAGTCAAGGCTGATGCAGGTAAAGCCTGCTGAATGACCAAGAGACTGATATTTAAGCAGATATAATAGAAGTACCAGGGTTATTAACTGTTACCTGAAAAGGGAATAGTTATCTGTATCATTTGTTTTTAAAAATGTGATTATCTTGAGATAAAGTATTTGATAGTTCCACACAAGTAAAGAAAGAAAACTTGGAAAATCTGGACATTGTTCCTTTTACACTTAGGATTTTACTTGGATGATGAGTGAAATTAAGCCTGATGTCAGCGGCTTCAACAAATAGGTTTATGTGTTATTCTTTAAAATACAGAGAAGTCTAGAAGTGTGGGGGCTACTATTGCCTTTGGTTCTATGGAGCAGAAACATCAGGGTCAGAATCCATGTCATTTTATTATCTTTCTGTTTTGGTAGCAAGATGGCTTCTGCAGCTCCAGCATTACTTCTGAAGACAGAGGAGGAGGGACAGATTTCATCAGTTGTACTTGTCCTTTCCAGAATTCTTTTAGCCGACATTGGCTTTTCTCTCATTGGCCAGATTTTTTTTTTTTTTTCCCCACATCAAGATATAGAGAGACTGGAGGAATTGAGCTTTTTAAAAATCCCTGAATTAGAAGCTGTTACAGAACAGGGGATTAGGAAAGACAGTTGGGTTAGTCAATTTGACACAGTATGTATGTGGGAGTGAGGGGGCTTCCCAGGTGGCGCTAGTAGTAATGAACCCGCCTGTCAATGCAGGAGACTTAAGAGATGTGGGTTTGATCCCTGGGTCAGGAAGCAGGAAGGTACCCTGGAGAAGGAAATGACAACCCCCTCCAATATTCTTACCTGGAGAGTCCCTTGGACAGAGGAGCCTTATGGGCTACAGTCCATGCAGTTGCAAAAGGTCAGACATGAAGGAAGCGACTTAGTCCACAGGTATGTAGGCATGTGGTGAGGGTGAGGGATAAACCAGACTCCTACAAGAAAACAAAAATAACAACTGGTCCAAGGATTCTTTTCACAGCTTTTAGGAGAAAATATTTTGCTTATTACCTTAAATTCAGTAACAAGCAAATATTAAACACGTATATTAGCTTCAGTTCAAGAAACACAAAGTAAATAACTTTTCCCATTTTCTTTTCACTAGAAATATTTTAGAATTACACTTTTGTTAAGTTTAAAAATATATAGAAAATTCTAAAATTGTTGAAATATGTGATTTTAAGGGTTGATTTAAGATGAAAAATATCTAAATATTTATATAATTTTTCATTCAGCTATTTATTCATGTAATGTTCATTTAATTCTTGTTTTCATGAGACAAACTAGCCTCCCAAAAATATAAGGACACCTGTGACATAATTCCAGCACTTAAAGGACATTTATCTGTACTTTTAAAAATAGAAACCTTGTTATTTTACCTTTAAGCTCTGAATATGTACACATCCCTAAAGTTATTTGAAACTTACACATTGCTCGTGTGTAAACTTTAACATGGCACCTCTCCTCTGGAACTCCTAGAAGAGCTAAATTAACCTAGAATTCAGTAGATAACATGGGATATATTAGAACTAAATGTTATAGGTTAGAAATAAAAGAATATTTGCCCTCAAAGGGATAGATTATGCCTAAGTATAATTTTGTTTAATTTGACAGTAAGGAAAACGCTGGTGACCTTGACAAGTGCTGATTTAGTGGAAAACCTAAAATGTAATGGGAATTAGTTCAGTAATGAAGAGAGCACAAGAGAATAATTATAAACACCTAAATAAGTTTAGTTTGAGAGTGTATAAAAGAGACACATAGTGCTAAGGGGAGATATTCTTATGATAGCAAAATGGAATGAATTGGGTCACAGAGATGGCGATAAAATTGAGGCCATTTATTAGCACTTAGTACTTTATATCTAAAAACATAAGGTTGTTCCTGTGAAAATTACCAACGCATAAAATAAAAAAATATAAAGTAGCACATTCCAGAATAATTATGTTTAGCTACCTTTTTCAGTTACAGAACTTCCTTTAATACCAAACATTCAATTCTCCAAAAAGGGGGAATCATTAGGACTCAGAATTAACAAAGATCTGTATAGACTTCCAAAGGTGCTTAGTTTCAGCTTGTGTTACCCAGTGGGGAGAACAGCTCTATGTACAATAGTACAAATAACATTTTTAAATATATTAGCTATTTTAGATGTGTGTTACATTAAAAATGAATGTTTTCAAATGATCAGAACAAAAATAGATTGATACAGCAAAATTCACCTTAATACCTTTGAGAAACAAAGCTCCAAAATAAATTTATCAGGGAAACAAAAGGAAAAGGAGGAGGAAAGAAAACAGAAATGAAAACAAAAGCCCTTCAGTTCAGTTCAGTTCAGTTCAGTTCAGTCACTCAGTCGTGTCTGACTCCTTGCGACCCCATGGACTGCAGGATGCCAGGCTTCCCTGTCCATCACCAACCTCCGGAGTTTACCCAAACTCATGTCCATTGAGTCGGTGATGCCAAAAGCCCTTGAACCAAGCTTTTTCTTCCTTTTCCTTTATTAGCATTCCCAGAGAAAAAATAAAGTATTGGAAATGCTTAAAGAAAATGGCATTGTGTTATCTGTGGCTCTCTTTAATTTAAAAATGTGGAGCTATTAATAAAATCAGCACAGGTATAAGTCTTGACATTAGAGGAGGAACAAGTAGACCCAGAAATCTGAAGGCATATTGAAATGATAACAGTATACATTTATATTGTTCGGCACCTCAGATCCATAGAACCAAAGGAATCAACACTTCTCCATCCAAATGTTTTTTCTCTTTGTTTCTCATATCCATGATGGGAATCGTCAACCTTCCACTCACCCAAGCACCAGAGTCTTGTCATCTTTGGCTCTTCCTTTGTCTCTCTTCACCATCAAGTTTATGCATTTGATGTATATTTCTGCTGTTGTAAATGCTTCTCTACTTCATCCTCTATACTTCCCAATATGTCCCTCATTGCCACCAATAAGAACTATTGAAATAGTTATTTAGTCTTCTTTTCCTGGCTTATCTATCTAGTATATTAGAAGAATAATCTTTCTAATATACTCTTATAATACTATTTTAATGAAAACAGAAAAGGTTTTAGAGTAAAACAAGACAAAATTCAAAATGACTCACCACTTAGAATACTTAGGACCTGCTGCAAGTTTTATAACCTCCCTCAGATTCATCATACATAAATAATCAATATGTTAGAAGAATTATTTGACCTAACACATATAAAACACATCAGCAGGCAAAGAATCCACCTCCATGCAGGAGACACTGGAGATGCAGGTTCCCCTGGAGACAGAAATGACAACCTGCTCCAGTATTCTTGCCTGAAAAATTCCATGGACAGAGTAGCCTGGCAGGCTACAAACCAAAGAGTCACAAAGAGTCAGACATGACTGGGTTACTAAGCACAACACATATAAAACACATGCCAAATGTAGCTTTGTTTTTTAATCCTGGAAAAAATGTTCAGTGATCCCCCATGGATGTCCAAAATCCTGGCATTTTCCCCATAGCTGTAGCTGCTCTTAAAGTCTCCTCCCTTCTCATTTCATCTAGCTTCTCATTAACGTGTGGAAGTCCCCTCAGTGGGACAAAAGGTTGCCAGAAGGGCAAAATAAGTAGAAAATATATCATCTGACTGAAAAGAGTGATTTTTTTTTCAAGGACATTTTCTTACTCCCTTTGTGAAAGTATTTTAAAAAACTGTTTTTAGTTTAAGGCAAGTATTGGGGTGCTTTATAAAGATACTAAAAATCAAAGATGTTTTATATACATAATTGTACGTAAAATGAAAAAAAAATCAAAGTGTTAGTTAAATTAGCTTGTAAATTCTCTCAAAATGGGGCTGTTTAAATCTGTGTTATATAACTGTGCCCAATAGACATGACACAGATGTGTGACGTTTTGATAAAGATAGATGAAATTTTCTAAAGCCTATGATCTCTGTTAGTGGCGTGTGCTGTGCTGCGCTCAGTCGCTCGGTCGTGTCCGACTCTTTGCAACTCCATGGACTGTAGCCCTCCAGGCTCCTGTGTCCATGGGAATTCTCCAGGCAAGAATTCTGGAGTGGGTAGCCTATCCCTTCTCCAGGGGAACTTCCCGACCCTGGACCAACGGGGATCTCCTGAATTGCAGGCGGATTCTTTACCAGCTGAGCTCCAGGTTGCCCCAGGTAGCTGAGCTACCTCTGCCCGCTGGTAGCATAGGTGTGTGAAATTCCAGTGATGAGAATGAATGGAGATTTTGAGGCAAAGAGAAATATTAATATGTGAGAATAAAGGATCGTGCCTGCTCCTCCCCTACTTTACCTCCACAGGGAGGCCCCGTCTGCTGCAGTCCATGGAGTCACAAAGAGTCAGACAAGACTTGGAGGCTGAACAACACTTTACTTCATAGAGAAGCATTTATGTACTATTTTCTCCTCTATTGTGGAACTAATTCCTTATCATATTGAATCATTTTCGTAGGTGACAACTGAAACTTTAAGATTTTTATCTTCAGTTTTTTAATAGTTTGCCATATTGCTTCAGATTACCATGTCTGTGTGATGAATAGGTAATGGGATAGAGCAGTGTTTAGTGGATTATGTATTTTGCAATTAAATATTTACAAAATTATGTTCATTTCATTAAACATATGTATATTTTCTACCTATACAGATGATGCTTAAAGTGTTCCACTAATATGAACATTGATTGTATTGTATAAGTATAAACCACACAATACATACACACAAGCCTAAAGACAAAAAATTTACCTGAGCTCTTACACGAATCTGCTAAAAGTTCTTTCTTATTTAATTCTCTTCCAGTATTTTATTTGCAACAATTCATAGATATTTGTCAATTATACTTCAGCATAGCTGAAAACAATTCAAAGGTATAAAATTCATAGGTGGATTATTTGTACTCTTAGGATTGTGTCTTTAATCATGAGAATAGTTGCCTCAAAAATCAAATGTACAGGTTTGTATGCTTTCCTAAAATTTCAACAGACAAAAAAATCACAGATAGGTATAAATATTACTCGTAAATTGGAGGAAGGAATCACTGTGAAACTATTAGAATTTTTTTTCAGTTCTAATTCTAGACATAATCCAAATGATACTTACATATTTGTTTAATGGTAATATCTTTTCTGAAATACCTTGTAATGCTGTGTTTTGAATAATGTGTAACAGCCTATTGAAAACTTACTGGGAAAAACATTTATTTAAACACATGAAAAGTCAAGAAACACTCATTTTCTTAGGAAGAGGGACAGTATGTTTTGCTTCATCTGCTTCAGCACTTACATTTCTGGTCACATTTAAGATATAATAAAGAGATCTCAAATCCTGATCAAAGGATACTGTAATACCCTAGGTAATATACTGTAATACTCTAGGTCTCATCAAATAAAAACTGTAACTATCAACTGATGAATGCCTCAGAGTTTTATCCACATCACTTTCATTTCAAAAAACAAAAGATGTGTCATATTTATAGAGCAGGTAGAATTATGGGTCAGATAAGCACAGTTTACAGGAGGGGAAGAAGAAAAAAAAAACACATTAATATGGCTCTCCTTGCCCTAGGCAGTAACCCTTAAAATGTCTTCTGGGGAATTTCAGTATTTTCTAGTGTTTCAAGATCTCTTGTTTCAAATCTGAACCACTTTGGGGAAGACTGAATAGATGAACAGTGCAGTAGGACTATCACCAGAGTGATAGATTCTGCTTGTCTTTGCTTTTCCTTTAGGAAATTCAAGTTTTTAATCCCCTCAAAATCTTGTTAACTGTTTTCTCACTGAGAAAATAAAATGAATCTAAGTGAAGAACTAAAGCACTTATAATTGTCAATAAGACATAAATGACTTAATAGACGTAAATCATAATGGACATAGCAATGCAAAGAAAGTGGCAGTCTGATGAGAATTACAACATTAAGATAAAGCTAAATATAAAATCAAAGAGTTTATTAGAACTCCTAAATAAATTCATGTGCATTTTATATTCTCTATTATCAAATATAGTATTGAAGAAAAATCTGATTAATTGTATTTCTCTTCTCTAAAGTAATTCTAATGAAGCATCTTTAGAAAGACAACTTAATATAGCTGAAAAATTGATGAACTTGAGATTACAAGATGTAAAATGTTAGCATTATTATTTATGTTTGACCTTATCTAGGTATCTTACCTTTTTTGAGGCTATTTCTTATTTTCAATATGGGGGTTATAAGATCTATATTGTATAGTTATTGTGAAAGTATTCAATGTATGTAAAAGGAAAATTTTAATTAAAAATATACAAGTATTATTAGAATGAAAAGTCTTTATAGTCAATCTATTTAAATTATTTGAACATAAGTGCAGTATTTAAGACCAAATAAATCCCTGGTATATATCTATAAAAGGGGACAGTTCTATATCAAGATAGAGTCTTTGATGTTTTCATTTCTATTATATTATTTCCCTTTGAAAAAGGAAATAATTGTTAGTGACATTACAAGTGTCATAAAACCAATGGCAGTCAAATTTTGTGTTCCTCTTATTTGGACAGAACTTTTCCTGTGTTTGTACTTCCCTTGTGGCTCAGCCGGTTAAGAACCTGCCTGCAATGCAGGAGACCTGGATTCGATCCCTGGGTTGGGAAGATCCCTTGGAGGAGGGAAAGGCTACCCACTCTAGTATCCTGGCCTAGAGAATTCCATGGACTGTATAGTCCATGGAGTCGCAAAGAATCAGACAATGACTGAGTGACTTTCACTTTTCTATGTTTAAACTGCTTATGTACATAACTAATATAATATTGAAATGGTCCTATTTGTGAAGTGGTATTATTTATCTCACTTGGCAACTGATTCTAAGAATTTTCTTTCAGTAAACAGTCAAGATTTTTTTGATCAACTACATTTAAAGAGCAAATTAGGAAATGTCGTCTATTACTGTGGATACATTTAACCTCTGGTCCATGATAGATTCATGCTTTTTGTCTGATGGTTACTATAACATTTTTGGAGGAAAGATAAGATACAAGATGTTAACCAATGTCACATAATCATATTTTTAGAACAAAATATAAGCTTACAGAGAGTCATCACTTCTGCCTCTAATGTATGAAACATCCATTTGTGTTATATGTAGGTTTATATTGTGTTATATGTAGGTTTGTTGTTGTTGTTCTTTGGTCACTTAGTGTGTCTGACTCTTTGCAACACCATGGACTGTAGCCCCCCCCCAGACTCTGTCCATGGGATTCTCATGGTTTATTACAGGCAATAACTAACTTACCTTCCCAAGAAGTGAAACTTGATAATACTTAGATACTCTTGTATGAATGTGTATGTATTCATTTATTTATACATATATATGTAAAGAGTTGGAGAAGGAAATGGCAACCCACTCCAGTGTTCTTGCCTGGAGAATCCCAGGGACGGGGGAGCCTGGTGGGCTGCCGTCTATGCAGTCGCACAGAGTCGGACACGACTAAAGCGCCTTAGCAGCAGCAGCAGCAGCAGCATGTAAAGAGTTAGGGAATTTTCCTGGTGGCTCAGACAGTAAAGCGTCTGCTTACAATGCTGGAGACCCTGATTCAACCCCTGGGTCAGGAAGATCTCCTGGAGAAGGAAATGGCAACCCACTCCAGTATTCTTGCCTGGAAAATCCCATGGATGGAGGAACCTGGTTACAGTCTACAGACTATAGTCTATGGGGTCGCAAAGAGTCAGACATGACTGAGCAACTTCACTTTTTTATGTAAAGAGTTATCTGGAGGTGTCCTAGATTCTCTAAACAGTGCTAAGTATTTATCAAAGGACAGACATTTAATTTACTGTTCACAGAAGTGTCCTTTTGAGAGTGAATGGAGTTCTACTGGTCCTTAACAGTGGTACAAACTGAGACCGTCTTGGCCTAAGTGAGGCATATGTTTTGCCAGTGCTAAGGTATTTCCTGGCACTAGTGGTAAAGAATCCATCGGCCAATGCAGGAGACTCATGAGTCGTGGGTTTGATCTCTGGGTTGGGAAGATCCCGTGGAGTAGAAAATGGCACCCCACCCCGATATTCTTGCCTAAAAAACCCCATGGACAGAGGAATCTAGAGGGCTACAGTCCATAGGGTCACAAAGAGTCCAACACAACTGAGCACTGTTTCAGAAGTATTTGATTTCATGATAGTATTAAGCAGGATCTAGAGGCAAATATGTCAGATCTCAGGAATCTGGGAAAGACTAGGTAGCTCCTGCTGTGTTTATTTTTCATTACCTTTGGTGAAGAATGTACTTATGTGTGTTTAAGCTGAGTTATTTGATGGTGGTACTGCTCTTCCAACTAGTGGAGGCAGTAGGAGGCAGACGTACAATTATTAGGTGGGTGAAAAAGTAATGTGGTTTTGCATTTTTGAACTTTGCTGTTTGATATTGGAATACATTCTTAAGTATTTAATATGTTTTTATATACCATTTTAATGAGCATTTCTGGCTTTATGTTTTTTTGTTAATGACTGATTACTGTTTATTTTATATTTATTTTAGACTAGGGAAATGATGTTAGACAAAAAGCAAGATAGAATGATTTTCTTATTTGAGTTCAAAATGGGTCATAAAACAGCAGGGACAACTTGCAACATCAACAACTCATTTGGCCCAGGAACTGCTAGTGAACGTACAGTGCAGTGGTGGTTCAACAAATTTTGCGAAGGAGATGAGTGCTTTGAAGATGAGGAGCACAGTGGCTGGCCATTGGAATTTGACAATGACCAATTGAGACGAACATGGAAGCTGATCCTCTTACAACTACAGGAGATGTTGCTAAAGAACTCAGTGTCGACCATTCTATGATCGTTCAGCATTTGAAGCAAATTGGAAAGGTGAAAAAGCGCAGTAAGTGAGTGCCTCATGAGCTGACTGCAAATCAAAAAAAAAAAGTCATCATTTTGAAGTATCATCTTCTTTTATGCTATGCAACAGCAACAGACCATTTCTTGATCGGACTGTGACATGTGATGAACAGTGGATTTTGTATGACAACCAGTGATGACTAGCTCAGTGGTTGGACCAAGAAGAAGCTCCAAAGACTTCCCAAAGCCAAACTTTCACCAAAAGAAAAAAAAAAGGTCATGGTCACTGTTTGGTGGTCTGCTGCCCATCTGATCCACTACAGCTTTCTGAATCCCAGCAAAATCATTATATCTGCTAGGTACACTCAGTAAATCACTAAGTCAATGGGATACACTGAAAACTGCAACACCTGTAGCCGCCATTGGTCAACAGAAAGGGAACAATTCTTCTCCACAACACCACCCGGCTGCATGTCATACAACCATTTCAAAAACTGAAAGAATTGGGCTCCAAAATTTTATCTCATTCCACATATTCATCTGACCTCTCGCCAACCGACTACTACTTCTTCAAGCATCTCCACAGTGTTTTGCAGGGAAAATGCTTCAACAACCAGCAGGAGTCAAAAAATGCTTTCCAAGAGTTTGTTGAATCCTGAAGCACAGATTTTTTTACACTACAGGAATAAACAAATTTATTTTTTGTTGTCAAAAATGTGTTGATTATAATAGTTCCTATTTTGATTAATAAAGGTGTGTTTGAGCCTAGTTATAATGATTTAAAATTCACAGCCTGAAACCACAATTACTTTTCACCAACCTAATAAAACTCAAATTGATCTGAGGTGAAAACATTTTTCCAGCATGATATAACACCATAAGGAAAAATTGTGAAGATTTGAAAGGTAAACATAAAGTAATAATGCTAGAGGCATTATTTTATACTTTCATTTAAACTTTGTTATTCAAAAATGGTTAAAATGATCTAATTAGCCTGTGAGACTTGTTTGTTTATAATTCTGTGTAAATTAACAAAAAAAATCAGCTTAACACCTTTAGTACCCATGGACAGAAAATAAAGAAGCCCTAAGCTTTAAAAAAAGAAAGAAAGAAAGAAAGATGTTTATTTATTTGGCTGTGCTGGGGCTTAGTTGTGGTATTTGGGGATCTTTAATTTTGGCATGTAAACTCTTAGCTGCAGCATGTGGAATCTAGTTCCCTGACCTGAAATACCCAGGCCCCCTGTGTTGGGAGTGTGGAATCTTAGCCACTGGAGCACCAGGGAAGCCCTATGGCCCTAAGTCTGATCCAAAGGATTCTGAGGATCTGACCTCAAATTGTTTAATTTAGAGCTTCTAAAAGTGGAGCTCTCTGATATAAAGTCAATACCGTGAGTTGTAAACTATATTGTCAGTGTGTTATATTAATAGAACTTCTGATTGATTCCGTTAGCTATAATTGAAAGTTATTCTATACTTAAGAAATAAAGAAAAATATGCCTATATTATAAATTTAAAATCCTTTTATTTGGTGAAATTAACACAAAAGAATCTTATAGATTTAGTATTCTTTTCACTAGTGGGAATGAAGCTGCCTGCCAAGGCAGGAGACTTAAGAGACACAGATTTGATCCCTGGGTTGGGAAGATCCTCTGGAGTAGGAAATGACAACCACTCCAGTGTTCACGCCTGGAGAATCCCATGGACAGAGGAGCCTAGTGGGCCACAGTTCATGGGGACATCACTCAAGTGGTGCTTACTTAGCACAGCACAGTGAGTATATTAAAGTACCGGTCCTACTAAGTTTACAATTTTAAAGAAAATACCACTGCACATATTTTGTAGAATAGTCTGCCCTTGACATTAAATGAAACAAAATTGGTGTAATCAAATAGTTTTAAAACCATTTGAATTTTAATCATAAATTATATTGACTTTATTTTGTTTCAGATCTGTTATCTGAAAGGAAACAGATCAGTGAAAGAAAGTATTTGGATATTTATAAAATCAAATTCCATGATTCACTCACATTTGATATTCTCCAGTGAGGAATAGCACAGTTCAAATATACTAATGAATAATAAGAATGCATCTTATTATATGAATAGCATGGTCTGGAGAGACACTACTCTTCAATATATAATTTTTAAATAGATAATTGCATTCAAGATTATAGAGTAATATATAGTGTTGTCTCTGAACTTCTAAAAGAAATTATGAAATCCAAGTTATATGCTTTTAAATAAATTAGTCACATTCATTTGTGATTCAGAATCCTTATTATATTAGTTTCTATGAGTAGATGGGAGATACCAGTTTGATTATACTATTTTAAAATCACATAATAAGATAAAATATCACCTGATGGCATTCCTTTAGAAAAAGCTTGCGCTTGTCACTTGACACACCCTATCTTGCATACTTAAGGGTATCCCAAAGGTTTTTAATGGACAGGCAAAAGACAGAGAACAAGCAATACTCTTTATTACAGATAAGGGATTACAGAGTATTCTAGGTCTCTTAGTTTTGACCTTTATGATTTCATTAATGTCACATCTTAGCCTCTAAGAGGTTACTCTGACCCATATGTAAGAGTAACACACTCTCCTTTAGGAATATACCAGAGTTGGCAATGGTCAGCACTAAACCTAGGAGAGATACACAATAATTTAAATTTATGGCAAAAATTTGTAATTACACTACAATATTGTAAAGTAATTAGCCTCCAACTAATAAAAATAAATGAAAAATAAATAAATAAATAAATAAATAAAACTGCAACTTAAGTAACTATATCCCTTTTATCCAAAGGATTCTTATAAAGAGTGAAGCATTAAATTTCAGGGGGAAAAAAAAGGGCATCTGTCCTACACCTACAAATGTCTAGGAATCATCAGAATTGCGGGGGAGTACGAAATGCGAAGCGGTATAACTTTTCAAATTAGATTGATCTTATAAAATATAATGTTAATTGTAAGAAACATACTGGCAATTAAATGTCTCAGACACATTAAGCTATAATGAATAGAAAATACCTTCGGAAGTACTTAGATCATAAAAGTGGACAGGGAATAGCAAAATGAAATCTTAATTGAAAAAATGCAAAGTAAACATTCAAAATGAAAAAAGAAAGAAAACAAGGCAATTATTGTAAAACTAAGCTTTTAGATAAAGATTTATTTTTTCTGTATTTTTCTTAAGTTTCCTTAACCTATAAAGGAAAGACATATTGGAGAATATTAGAAAAATGTTCAATAGTAAAAATAAAAAAAAATAAGAATGCTAGAGTCATATAATTCAGAAACAACTACCATTTAGTGTCTTATTGTACATTTTTCCAGATCTTTTTTTTGCACACATATATGTATATGTGTGTAAGAATTTTTTTCTGATTTAGTGCCTACTGTGTTTTAACTCAGTCTTTTTGATTTCTGGTCTACATCTTTACATACCATATATTCTATTTCATCTACTATCAAATCCATATTCTAATTTCTCAAGTTATCGAAAAAATTTCTGCATAACTGGCTTGTCAAAACTAGAGTCCAGGCCAGGGTTACATTTCACATCAATTTTTTTATGAATATTAAATCTTCTTAATCAAAATCAGTACCTTTTATCATGATATTCACTTATTAAAAATACAAACAAGTTTTCTTATAGAACATTGTTGCTTTTCAACTTGATTGCTTCATTGCGGTTGATTTTTTTTTTTTCTTTTTCAAGAGTAACTTCTGCTGAACTAAGAAGAATTAGGCCTCTTTAAACATCCAACAAGAATTTATGTATGAATTTTAGGTGCAGAAACTCTAGTTCAATCCTTCTTTGGGTTGTTTGTAACACTCCCATTCCTGCAAAGTGGTAAAAGAAGAAAACAACTAGAGGAATGCAAATCAACCAAGGAACTGCTGAAGGAAAATAACAAAAGAAAAAGCTAACTAGAAAATCATAGAAATTACTATCTATTGAGTTTTTGAATGTTTTATTTTCATTGCCAGGACTAAGTAGAAATGATATGATAACTGATATCCATTTGAATTAGATGAAAAAAATAGAGTCAGGAATCTTGTTCTGTTGGAAATGATCACTCTTAAAATAAAAGACAAACAAAAAAATAGAGTATTTTATTTTAATTTACAGTGACATAGGCAAATGCTTTCATAAATACATGCCATTTATTCTTTTGCAAAATGGCTAAGTAGAGGAAGATTAGAGTTTAGCTCAAATCTACAGCTAACAAAATGCTGGGGACTATTCTTAATCATGCATAAATCCTTTACAATAAAATACTGGGCTAAGGAAACAAAAATGTAGCTCTTTTTATAGTAGTGACTTTTCAGAGATGTATTAGGCACTTGAGCTAAAAAATACGCCTTGAGTTGAAGACTTAAAATGTTTTCTGAAATGCATATTTAACGGGAATACCAAAAATGTGATCTTACACATACCAAAAGGCATTACAATGATGAGTTTGTTTCCATGCTGTAGTGTAATTTTCTCAGCATAGATTTTTATGTTTTTAGAAAATTCCATTTAGGAAAATCTGGTTGAATTATAGCAACATTTCAATGTGCTGAAGGACTTTCAACTGCCAGGCAACAGCCTTTAGGATGAACCACTTGTTAAGGTTTTTTTTGCAGTTTTATATGACAATAATATAACAGTTACAATGTTTAAAAGACATGACTTCATTTATAGAAGAAGTTAGATTTTTTTTTCCAACAGCTCTTTAAAATTTAAATATTTTACTTTGGATCATTCGCTTTCATTATTTCAGATCTTTGAGTAAAACTTTATCTTACAGGAACAAGTAATTTTTTTTTACTAAAAGTGTAACTGTATAAAGTAGGTTTTTCTGCAAATAGTAATATAAAACATAAAACACTTTACTATAGAAAACATGAGCATTCAGAGAAGTCTTCTTTAGTTTTGATATCTATCATGACTTCATAGTCAAGATGTGTTTTACTCTAAACTGTTTCATATGGCATATGAAATTAATGTATTTCAAGACTGACCACAGGAAGCTCATAGATACTAATCTATTCTACGACAAGAAGATCATAAACATTACTTTTCAAGTAAGCAAAAAATTTAATCTTAGAAAACAAAAAGTCATCAGTTTCAAAAGCATGCCTTAGTAAGCAATATATTAGAGATATATTTTAAGAATAAAAATCTCTGGTCAATGTCTTCCTATTTTAATGCTATTTATGTATTTTTACTTAATACTTAATGTATAGACTTCTTTCATGGGTATGTGATGCTTAGCCATGCTTTTGATAATAATGCTTACTCCAGTCATCATAACTCTGAAAACCTGTCTGACCCAATTCTTCATCTTTCTCCTGCCCCTTTTCCCAACAGAATTGCCCTTGACAGAGTTTGAAATAGCACTTTGTCAATGCATCTCTCTGTTGGTATCTTTGTGTACCAGAGGCATGGGGTTCATATGTCCTCAAACCACTCATTCTTGGTTTAGAACAGTGGTTCTCAATTGGCAGTGATTTTGGCACACATTTGGCAATGTCTGGAGACAACGTCATGACTGGGGAGAGGGTGAGTGTTGCTGGCTTCTAGTGGATGGAGGGTGAGGATGATGCTAAACATCCTAAGATGCGTAAGACAGTCCCCAGAATGAACAAGTATCCAGCCCCGAATGTCAGTAGTGCCACTGTTGAGAAAGCCTGCTTGAAAGAAAATGTTGAAAATAACAGCATACATCACAACAGTACTATCTAAATGCATTTTTCTTCTTCATAGATAAAAGTAAAATTAAAACAATTTAAAGTGATCCTGTATCAAAAATTTGGCATATGTTCTTCATTTTGTTATCAAATTTTACATGTTTCATCAAATGGCATGTTGTGGCTGCTCATCCCCAAAGATTAGTTGTCTGTGCATGGTTTACTATTAAAAAACAAAGCAAGAAAAAAAAAAGTGCAGTTTTTACCATGAGAAAAGGTAATGCGTTTTTGTTTGTGTTTCTTCTAACTGATTAGACTTGTGATATGTGGGTAAACAACCATCCTTTCCTCTTTTTCTGTCTTTTCTCTCTTACTTTTATTATTCTCTTTTCCATTCTGGTTGGCAGGACTCCTCTAATTGCAGCTGGAGTCATTGGTGGGCTCTTCATCCTGGTCATTGTGGGCCTAACATTTGCAGTTTATGCTCGAAGGAAGAGCATCAAAAAGAAAAGAGCCTTAAGAAGATTCCTGGAAACAGAGGTGAGATGTTCATTTCTTCTGTTCATGTGTTTAGGGACTTTCATTAGAGTTAGAAGGTTTTCATGATACTCAGTTTTTAATCCAAGTGAAAATTCTATTTGGTTTTCTGCTGAGGATTTATATTTTTATAGTATGCTTTGGTAGCTCAGAGTGTAAAGAATCTGCCTGCAATGCAGGAGACCTGGGTTCAGTCCCTAGGTCTGGAAGATCTCCTGGAGAAGGGAATGGCAACTCATTCCAGTATTCTTGCCTGGAGAATTCCATGGACAGATGATGGGGTTGCAAAGAGTCAGACACAAATGAGCGACTAATATTTTCTACTTTCTATTATACAGAGTTAATGAAAAATCAGAGTGTATAATAAATGTAGTCAAGGCAGGCTAATGACTTGAAGAGGGCAAATAGCAAGAGTCAAGAAAATTATCATATTGGGAAAAGATAGATCTGTTTCTTTGGAGGCCAGGGGTCCATTAATAAATTCTAGGATATCAAAGTAGGAGATCCAGAAAATATCTGAGTAAGAAGATATCTTCGTAACAGAACTGGAAAAATGTTAGCAAGAGATAGGATTGTTTTGGCTAAAATAGAGCCAGATTGGCAAGCAATTTATGCTTTAATTAAGGGTCATTCAGTGGGTAGCCACCTATCTCATTATAGCAGCAGTGAAAAGATGAGCTTCAGGATAAAGCTTACACCTTCCCACACTATGCATTTAATATTGTGCATGTTAGTTATTGTGAATATGTAAATTACCCATAAAATATTATAATTTCTTTTACATTGCCATGCTGAGTTTTCTGGCATGCAAAATGACCATTTTCAGCATACAGGCTATCAGAGGGAAAGCAATTGCAGAAGAATGTGTGTTACCATCGCTTTCTCAACTCAAATCCTACCTTTTTCTCCCGATACACATACCCATGCCTGTCTGAACAATTAAGAGCAAATCTGTACTGAGACAGCCTTCTCTGCGATTGCTTTCTGTCAGTGTGACAGTCTGACTTCCTCTTAACACTGACAGGAATAGCAATATTCGTTCATTCATAAGTTTCTCACACTGATAATGAATTAAATTTTAGCTCTTTCCCCCTAGAAGTTGAATATAGATAGAAGAAATATGTGACAGTTTCAGAAAGCTACTATACAGCTACATGTAAGGAAATGTTTTCTAATGATGAAAGTTATCTGAGATTAGAATGGGCTGTCTTATCAATAGACTCGTTCAAGCATTAAGTAGTCAGTTATAGACACAGAGTGGACATAGTAACAATTTCTACTTAAGCTGGATGATGCAGAAGACCCAACTTGCTCACTTTCAGCTTTGTACATGTGAACATGAATAAAAGTTTGGCAGGTAGAATTCTCTCATATGGCCAGTTTGGAGTAGTCACTGAGAGAATCTTGAAAAGTGAAATAAATAAACTAGAGTTGAAGAAGAATGGAAAGTTTGGTATAGCAGTGGATATTTAGGTGCTTAAATAAATAGAAGACAAATTCTGTCTCTTAACCTTGTGTAGGAAAGGCTCATTGTTATGAAAAGAGTTGTTTGTCTTGTTTTGTTAATACAGTGCTTTCTAAGAATGCCCATCAAAATGGCATTTCATTACTAAATGCACACTAATTGGTTTTGTAAGTATATTCTATTTTTTTTAATAGAAAGTTATCACTTAGGGCTAAATTAGGTTATTGTTGAATTCCCATATTTCTCTCAGTAAAAGTAAATAACTATGATTTTCTACCATCTAAACAGAAGAGGAATTCTTAAGAGGATCAACTTAAATTCTCAATTACTGAAGCAAGAAATCTTGCCTCAGAGATGAAAGTAGTTAAAACCTGATGTACAGTTGGAAGGTTTTTAAAATTGATACACTTTCCCCAAATCATTTCCCTCCACAGTGTCTATTTTTCTGTTGCATACATAAAAGTAAGAAATATTTTTTAACATACATTTATTGAGATGCAGATAAGCTTAATGCTTTTATAGATGCTGTAATTTAAAAATATATTAATGAAAGACAATCCTATCCCTTGAGGTGACAGATTTGTTGCCTATATTATGGCAGATAACGTTCCAAAATTTTTCATCTGTGCTATATACCATTTTATCCTTTAACAATCTTCTAAGGTAATTATTGCTACACCAACTTTACAGATGTGAAATGAAGGGCCAGGACGGGTAAATTGTATTCTAAGCTTATGAGTGGCAGCAATGGTATAAAAACCCACAGATTTAAACTCTTTCTGTCATACTGCATCACAAAATAAAACTATGCTTCTTTTAATGATATAATGCTCAAATTCCGGGGAAAAATCTGTTTGTAAAAAAAAAATTGAATGATGCTTAAGAAAATAGCAGAGGACTAAATGTCTCAGGTAGAATTGTGAAATTTTCAAAATATGAAATTATTGCATGGTATAGGTCTATATATGCTGTGTGATAAGTCACTTCAGTTGTGTCAGACTCTGCGACCCTATCGATTGTAGCTTGCCAGGCTTCTCTGTCCATGGGATTCTCTAGGCAAGAACACTGGAATGGGTTGCCATGCCCTCCTCCAGGGGATCTTCCCAAACCAAGGAATCAAACCCACATCTGTTACATCTTCTGTAATAGCAGACAGGTTCTTTACCACTAGGGCAACCTGGGCGGCCCATGTCTATATATAGAGTTCACACACACACATACACACACACACACACACACACACACATATGTTAAGTGTATCTAACCCAAAGTGCAAAAAAATCCAGTTCCAAAATTTACGTATGATTTTTGTATGACTTTTGCATGTGATTTAAAAAATAATTATAAAAGTTTCTTATTGTACACATAGTATATATATAAAAATCTACCAAACAAATTCTGCATAGCAGGATTCAAATGAAGAGGATCCTCCGCAGGAGATTTTGTTTTCAGGCTTAATAAAGACTTGTGTGTTTCTTTCTGAGATTTATGTGACTTGAATGCAGTTATATGCATTATTACAAGTTAAATTTGAAAATGAAATAGAAGTATATTGTCAAACTGTTAAAAAAAAATCCTAATTTTATTGATATTTTTTGTCATTTTTCCCAAATTCTTGCTAACTATTCCTAACTGTTACTTATATTCATGATCCTGTTCAGCTAATTAAGTAGACTGTGATGTTCACAGGAGCATTATAATAATAACCAAGTTGGAGGACCACAGTGCAGTTAGCCTGGTAAACAGACATTTTGAAATAGTGTGGTGGTTTTCAAGACAATGTGAGTAGGAGTAGCCCTTAATTATTTCCTTATGCTGGGAAAGAACAAGCTATTTGTCTGTATTTAAAGTTTAGTTCTTTATTAACTTAAAAAAAAAAGAAAAAAGAAGAAGCTCTTAATTGTCTCACTTGCTTTTTCCCTCAAGCATAGATAAATTTCTAAAATTTTAACATTCAGTATAGACTATTTGGTATCTGGAGTCTCTCTTTTGTCTACATTTTTGTTATTGTTGTTCTTCACGTAAGAAATTGGCACACATTTATATACATTTCTCCTGCTTATCCATTCTCTCTGGCAATGGCATCTGAACTATGACATCTGAAATTATCGGCCTAATTTTACCCCTTTTGGCCATAACCAGCCCACTTCAGGACCTGGCATCGCGCACCCTGATCTCACCTTTCAGACCTGTCCCTCTGTGTATTAGCCTCTTCCTTGCCTTCCCCCTTCTTCCTGAGGCTGTGTCTAAACTGTTCTTCTTGGTGACAGGGTCGTCCCCTGTGTCCATCCATGTTTATTATCTCAAGACTAGTTTCAAAGGGTACCTCCTTTTAGGAAACTAAAAAGGCAAACCTCATTCCCCCTTTGTTATTTTATTCCTCTTCATTCCGTAGCATTCATTTATGATCTAGAATCAATTCATAGAATTTTAGAATTTTTAACCTGGTAGGTATTCTAGGGCCTTGTTGCTTAAAATGTGTTCAAGGACCAATATCATAAAGAGATATCTTCTGGAGTTCTATAAAAATGAAGATTTCAGACCCCAATCCAGACCTACTGAACCAAAATCTGCATTTTAACAAAACCCTCCAGTAATTTACATGTACATGAAAAATTTAGAAACACTGTGTTTGTGTATTGACATTGTGTTAGCTTGTTTTTTCTTTTTTATGTATCTGCCCTGACTTCCTTGGTAAAAATAGTAAATGCTAAAAAAAGGTAGCTTTTTTAATTAAAAAAAAAAATTTAATTTTTGTATTAAATTTCCTGAAATGAAAAAAAAAACTTTGATAGAGTACAGTTGCATAAGTAAAATCTCTGAACCTTAGCTGAAGTTGTCCAAAAAGAAGGAAATGAAGTAGAATTAAAAGCCCCTTATTGATCTCTAGAGTTCTATAAAAAATGGGGAAAAAAACATCCCTTAGACTAGTAACCTCAAGGTACATACTTGCTACTTGTGTTCACCCAGGTGAAGAACATGAAAAGAGAAAGAGTAGGGTTAGAGGAATGCTGAGTGATACATTTTATATCCATATTGTTTGTCGATGTAAAACGGGTTTGTGTGTGTTTTTTATGTTTGAGAATGCAAACCAGACAGAAAGAGACAGGAACGCTGATTATTGGATTGAAAGTTGTATAACCTGTGTTTTTTGTTTTTCTTTTGTTTTGTAGCTGGTAGAACCCTTAACTCCCAGTGGCACAGCACCCAATCAAGCTCAACTTCGTATTTTGAAAGAAACTGAGCTCAAAAGAGTGAAAGTACTTGGCTCAGGTGCTTTTGGAACTGTTTATAAAGTAAGTAAAAAAATAACACATACCATCAGTTAGTTTCAGTTTTGCTTCATACTTGTTTTAAATAATAGCCAGAGTTATTATTCTAGCCAACCTAATTTCCTTTTTAATATTCTGCGAGAAGAATCTTTATAGTATTGAGAAGTTGCTACACAAACGAATTCATTAATTTTTATTGACCAAGCTGGGTTTGAGACAGTCGTGAAGAAGCAGGAAACACTGATGCAAAGCCAAAATCTAGTTCTTTCTCTCAGTGTCTTCTGAGCTCCTTTTGGTATCATCTGCCTTTGGCAAATTTGTCCTTATTTCAGAATACCCAGATCCAACCCATTTACCTTTGCCCCTCCACAGGGAGATGTCCTAGACAGATATCTTCTTTCTTTGCTCTGCTCTTCTTCTACTCTTTGATCCTGTCAACTACAAATTGGCACTTGCCATGGATACTTGATATTTACCTCTACAAGCGTTAAATCATGTGCTGCTGATTTTCAGCATCCCCTGAAAGGAGTTTAGGGTGGAGAACAGAAATGAGGCACTCTGTGCTCGGGGAAAAACTGGCAGAACAGGTCTTCGGGTGGGTATTTTCAGGAGCCAATTTTATGAACCCAATTCTTACATCTCCTCATATGTAGAAAAGTACTAAAATGCTTCAGAGTGATGACTGTTACTCATGACTAGCAAAAGGCTTCATGAGACTAGCAGAAATCTTCTGGAAAGATATGTGCTCAATTACATGTACTCTCTCTCCACTAAAATCACATAAATACTGACCTTTCCCCCTCTTTGGAGCCGTTTGTTAGAGCTATTTGAGGTGCTGTATCCTGGACCTCAGTCCTCATTTTGCCCCAAATAAAACTTAGTTGCACCTCTCACGTTGTGCATTTTTTTTAAATCAACAATCCAAAGGCCTATCCATAGGACCCTACTAGCCCATCTCTTCAGAACACACATAAATACACTGATAGGTTAGCAAAACTAGTTTCTAAAGCACTTTTTTGCCTACTATAACATTTATGGTATAACAGATAATTTCCAGTTTTAATGTCTTCACCATTATATGCAAACTAAAAAAGTGACTTTGTAAAGTTCAGGTTAGACAGAAGGAGAAGGTAACATCATGGGTTTTAAATAAGAGAGATATTTCTGGAAAGGGAGAGTTCAAATGAAGGCATTTGCATGTTTACTTATTTAACTTAATTACAAAACCAATTCAAAGGCCAAGCCCAAGGTTAATTGTGGTGAAATTTATTTTTAATTGTAAATATCAAGAATAAGAAGCTCTGTTGGGATAATACTAAATCCTTTTTGTAATGTCCATTACTTCAATTACCAAAATTTGCTTTGACAAATTTCTTAAAGCAATATGCAAGCTTACATTTTTATGAATAGATCAGCTAAAATAGGATAGATCTTAAGACTTTTGCATCTCAAAATGTTGTTGTTTATATTTAAAGCAAAATTATTTAATGGAAGTTATTAATAATTAGAATATAAACCTTAATTTTCTCTCCTGAGTTTATCAAAAATAATCTCATCTCTTTAAAATAAAACTTTAATTCTATGCTCAAATGCAGATGTTTCTAAATCTTTTGTTCTGCATATTTTGTTCAGTTAAATTCAAAATTATTAGCTGACTTGGTACTTTCTGGTCTTCAAAATCTTTGTATTTTCAGAGATACAAACTATCTTATCTATTTTCTAATTATATCACGTTAGAAAAACATGGGCTTCCATTTTAAAAGTAACTCAATCTTGAAATGTACCTGGCATATAATCACCCTTATGTTTTTAAAGATGATATGATCTGGAAATTGAATTTTATTGTAAATCATGAATGCTGTATAGCTCAAGACCAAATGTTGTCTAGTCACCTCAGCAGGGAAAAATATTAATCATTTAGACATTTAATAATAAGACCTTATTAATAATTTTTTATTAGCAACATTTGTCCAAGAGTGGTGTACACTTATTGAAATTACTTCTATTAAAAACATTTTGAAAGTTCCATAAGTATGTTTAAATTTTATGCCTACAGTGTATATGGTTGACCATAAGTTTTAATTAAAATTATTAGTTTTTATGAAGTCATGCTATCTTAAACTATAAAGAATTATTCTTGACCACAGAAATGCAAATTTGCCTAGCCAATTACCAGTTAATTTTTCCACCTGCTTGGAGTAATGCTGTGCTTAAACATAAAATATTTGAACCAATATCATAGGTATCAACATAGTTGAATTTTGATCCCGTGGGGCCTAGAAAATAATGACTATACTTATTTTGAAAGCAGTGAAAATTAATTTACAGTGAACTTATTTTTTTATTTTGAAAGTGTACTTTAGAGATATTTTCATATTGATTATGTATCTTTATAAGGTACTTTATGTATCTTTATAAGGTACTCAGTTTACTTAATTGAGTAATGGTAAACCTGTTCTCCACTTTAGTACCTTCAATAAGAAAACAGGCCTTGGGCTTTTCCCCCTGCATTTCTCCATTAATAAATTTTTTTTAAAATTTGTACCATAGGAAGCTTGGCTTATTATTTTGCATTTGACAGATGAATTTCCCTATTTACTATTAAATTCACTTCTAAAGGTTTAAGACTTTTTTTTTCTTTATTATTTTGACTTTTTAATAATTCCTATGTTTATATCTTCTCTTATATGTTACCACTTTGGGTAACATATATTTTAGCATAGAAGTACCATTGAAAAACTTCCAAAAATCTTTATAATTACAAACAAATGAATAGTATTAAGAAAATCAGGAAGTGGAGCTGTTCTCTTCCTTTTATTTTTATGTTAAAATTGTCCTTAGAAGGTATTTTTGATGTCAAGGTTAATAAATTAGAATTTGAGATATTTTTTACATGTGGACTCATATCTGCTTCTGTGTGCCTTTGGGAGGGTACACTTAAAAATTGTTCTTGTATATTTCATGCATTCTTATATTATTGGGACCATTGTCCTCAGTTAAATGGTTGAATTGTTTACCCAGAAATGCTATTATTTAACGTAACATTAAACCTTAATCAAACTCTACCTATTTTATAGTTTCCCACAATACATAGATCTTGTTCATATTATAATTATATTCCTATAGGAAGAGAAAACTTGCAATGACTAATGTAAATATTTTATATTATTTTAGAAATAATAAAAATCCTCGGTACATACATAGTCTTAAATAATATAGACAAATTAATATGTGTTCAATACTCCTTAGTACTTGCCTTTTAAAACTAATTCTTAAAAAGTCACCTTAGAACATTAATTCTTAAACCAATCTGAATTTTGATACATGAGAATGTGCTTTTTTATCTTATTGTATTTTGAGTTGCAGAATAATTAGATAATATTAAAGCTGAGAAAAACCATTAACATTACATAGCCCAGTCTTCTAAATTACAAATGAGACAAATTGAAGTTCAAAATCAGAGCAGCCTTCTCAAAGTCATAAGAAATTAATGATATCATCCAAGTCAAATATTATTATTATATATATTTAAATGATTTTTTCTTTCTTTTTTTTCACTATTTAAAGCCTTTTTTATGTATACAAATGAATTTTATAGTAGTGTAAACACCTTGAAAGCAGAATACATATATGATTCATTTTCTGGTAATGAAAGCATATGACTGGTTAAATCAAATTTTGTGTCTGATCTAAATGTTGTATCTGTGTTAATATAGATTTAATGTGACATTTTTTCCCCACAAAGGGTATTTGGGTCCCTGAAGGAGAGACAGTGAAGATTCCTGTGGCTATTAAGATTCTTAATGAAACAACTGGTCCCAAAGCCAATGTGGAATTTATGGATGTAAGTACAGATACTAGGCAATCATGTTTTTATCCATTATTGACTACTTTTAAAATTTAAAATAAAAAAAAAAAGACTCCAACTTCAGAGTGTCTTCTCTTGTAATGGCATAATCTTATAAGTAAAGGCTTGAGCAAGGGTCAAAAAACTTTTGCTTAAAAGACCAGAGAATAAATATTACAGCTTTTTCCTGCAATGTGATCTTTGTGGCAACTGCTCAGCTCTCTCCGTTTGGTAGATTATCAGCCATAGACAATTAAAAAAAAAAAAAAGAGTGCAGGAATGAGTATGACTGTGTTCCAGTAAGACTATTTACATGAGCAAGCTGAAGGCCAGGTTTGGCCTGCAGACCAAATCCTGCCCTCAAGGGCCATATGTTTAAGCACTATGCCAAACTGCATTTGAGAGCAGTGATAATGATTTGAAAAATTAACCAGACTGTTTTATTTTATTGTTGTTATGATCTATTTAGGTGAAAACATCAATCAAGATTAGTTTCGATAGTTGCTATTAAATTTAAATTAGGAGCCTAGTAACTCAGATAATTGATCATTGAAACTTAGTTTTTTTTTTTAATTCAAACTCTGAAGACAAGACCTCACAGGTAAAATGCTCCAACTATCGAATAGCTCGCTGGTAGCTCAGCTGGTAAAGAATCTGTCTGCAATGTGGGAGATCCTGGTTCCATTCCTGGGTCAGAAAGATCTGCTGGAGAAGGGATAGTCTATCCACTCGAGTACTCTCAGGCTTCCATGGTGGCTCAGACAGTAAAAAATCTGCCTGTAATGCAAGAGGCCTAGGTTCGATTCCTGGGTTGGGAAGATTCCCTGGAGAAGGGAACAGCTTACCCACTCTAGTATTCTTTCCGGGGGAATCCCCATGGACAGAGGAGCCTGGCAGGCCCCAGTCCATGGGGTCCCAAAGAGTCAGACATGACTGAGCGACTTTCACTTTTTTCATAGAATAGTTAAGAGAGTTCTGAAGAATAAGTGTACTTTATAAGGCCAATCAAAACTTTCATTTCCCCTAGCAAAAATTATAGATTGAGCTGTTCAGCAAATTTCAGAAGGTATGACAGCTGAGACTTGATATGTAGCGTGCTGTTATTTTTTTTTACATTCAACACAAGGTATCTTGCCAGGGGTACTATCAAAGACCCATATGTATTCTTTCTCTAACTTTTAGCATAATGTCTTTAGTAATACGAATGATTTTGATTTTCAAATGACCTTTATATGAAAGTATAGGCACTCTGATTTTTAAAAAGATGAATTGCTGTGCATTTCTACCCTTTTCTCTTGTAAGCTTTTTTGTAAGTTTTATCGGAGCTCACTTTGTGGTGCTGGATAATTTATTTGGGTATAATGCTATAACCATCTTATGTAGGTCTACTTTAATAACTCATTGGTTTTTGTATAATAGGGCTGATAATTTTCGTGAAACCAACCAGTTGCTCTGATTGATTGATGCTGATGCTGAAAGCTCAAAGTGTTATTGTCACTCAGTCCTTAAGTTGTGTCCGACTCTTTTATGATTCCATGGACTATAGCCCACCAGGCTTCTCTATCCATGGGGTTTCCCAGGTAAGATGACTGGAGTGCATTGCCATTGCCTTCTCCAGGAGATATTCCAGACTCAGGGATTGAACCTGAGTCTCATGTATTGGCAGGAGGGCTCTTTTCCACTAGGACCACCTGAGAAAACCCCTGCTTGCCTGTACCAGTGCAAAATCAAATCTCCAACACAGAGTTTGGGTGAAGCAGAAAAGAATAGCTTATTGCTTTGCAAGGCAGAGGGGAACAAAGCAGGCTTTCACTCTTGAAATTGGTTGTCCCAACCCTGGAGGGTTTAGTGAGGAGTTTTATAGCAGTGGTTTAAGGGTGGAGTTGCTGATAAAATTAGGGTGTATGCTAGGCCTGCATTCCTTTAATATGGCCTCAGTTGCTCTCTTGAAAGTGTTGAGTTCCTTTTATCTGGAATGAAGAATGCTACTCTTCCATTTGTTGGAGGTTTTAGTTCTTTTTTGAACTGTGGTGTTGGAGAAGACTGTTGAGAGTCCCTTGAACTGCAAAGAGATCAAACCAGTCAGTCCTAAAGGAAATCAGTCCTGAATATTCACTGGAAGGACTGATGCTGAAGTTGAAGCTCCAGTACTTTGGTCAACTGACTCATTGGAAAAGTCCCTGATGTTGGGAAAGATTGGAGGCAGGAGGAGAAGGGGACAACAGAGGATGAGATGGTTGGATGGCATCACCGACTCGATGGACGTGAGTTTGAACAAGCTCTGGGAGTTGGTGATGGACAGGGAAGCTTTGTGTGCTGCAGTCCATGGGGTTGCAAAGAATCAGACAGGACTGAGTGACTGAACTTAATTCTGTAAGGAGCTCAAAGATATTGTTATGTGTATCTCTTGAGAGGAAACAGGGCCCTGCCCCAAGGCTACACTATTTTTTCTGGGCTGTTCCTCCATTGTCTCTGCATCCTCTCCCTTCTCTGATTAGCAACTGTTTGAACCTCTCTTTTAGAACTCAGGCAAGGTTGTGGAGGCTGAGCAGAAAGGCTCCCAGGCCCAGGAGCCCCACAGGGTCCTGCTTAGTTTCAGCGCTATGTCTTACCGATTGCTAAATATTTTAAAAATTATCTTTGTTGCATATCTACCAACACCTATCTAACAGACATTGAATCCAGTAACTAAATATTCTTCCTTCTGCATTCTAAAAATTCTGACACTCTCTGCAGTTGATTCATATATTAATATCTAAAACTGAAAACTTTTTTAGTGATGTCACAATCAATTTGATCTTGATCATAAGTATAAATTTGTGAAGGAAACTTTCAAAGTAAAAATGACAATGTGTAGACACAGTGTAGGTTAATATGTAAAACTGGTATAGAAAGATCTTACTCAGTCTAGACTGCAGCCAAAGCTGAAATTCACAAGAATGCTAATAATCTCTGCTGGAGACTTGGACAGCCATTTTTGTCATATTTCCATGGAAACAGTCTGGCAAAAAGGGGTTAAGAGGCTACAGAATAATCACCTAGGAAAGAAGCTCTGAAAACCTCATCATGATTTTGAATGATTATTTGAAAGCTCCTAACCCCATCCATTTTTTCTTTTCCCTCATCTGAAGTCTATTCCCATGGAAACAGAAGTAGGGATGGCAGCTTGAAGTCATAGATTTCTGCTGAAATTTAGATGAGGCTCTGATTGAGCCGTGAAAGGAATCATTTTCCTAGATAGTTGATGGATCTGGTGACCAACAGACTCTAAATAGTCTGATCTTATTAAAAGTGAAAAAAAAAAGAAATGAGGGGAAATATTTTGACTGCACTTTTCCTACCTGCTGAATAGTTGCTAGAAGATTAGCAGATTGATGGACTGCTATTGGCAGAGTTTCAATAGATAGCAAGCATTTTCTCAACTTCTTTCAAATCACTAGCAGAGCTTCACAATGATTAAAACACAGATGAATTGGCAAAATTAATGGTGAATTAAGCATTTTAAGTAGACTGGTATAACTTTAATTCAAACACATAGCTACTCTTTGTACCTAAGTTTTTAGCTCATCTGTTATGTGCATAGAACGTTGTAAGTGCTTAAATAACATATCAATAAAAAGGTCTTTGTTAGCAAAATTGTTTGAAATTTGGACCTAAGAATTGAGCTGAAATTGCAAATATTCCCACACTTATTAAATTAAAAGTCATTTTTGGCATATGACTTAGTTTGAGTTGTTCCAGAAGCAGAAGCTGACCCTGAGACAAGGATTTGAGTGAAAGTAGTTTATTTTGGAGGTGAGGGACTCATCAGTAAGGAGAAATGGAAATGTGAAAGGGGAATCAGTAAAACCAACTGCCATCATGAGTGACTGGAGTTTCTTTCCATTAGAGAGATTCTGGCAGCTCATGTAGGACATACACCTCAGAGTTACTCTCCTTAAAGTTCACGGGAGGTGATGGAAGGACTCCAGCAGTCAGTCTTTGATTGAGGGATACTGGAAGAGAATCACGTTCATTCTCCTGCATGCCCTACCTGCTGAGCAAAACAAGCTTCAATAGCAGGAGAAAGCTATTGGGCAAAGAAAGGCGGGAGAAAGTCAACTGAAGTACAGCACTATGGAAGAACATTCCAAGGGTAACTTTCAAACAAGAGTAAATGCGTCCATGCTACACGTCTCTTTTGAAGACTGGTTCTGAAGATATGTATTTGTATATATGTGTGAGTGTGTGCATGTGTGCCTGTGCTTTATATCATTTTATAGGAGGAAAATAAAGTTTGATGAAAGAAGCTGTATACATTTATGAATATGATGTGTCAGGGGAGCTTGTAATTTCCTCAATTCTGTCTCACCACAGCAAAAATTTGAAGCGAAGAATGAACCAGTGTTACATCTCAGTTTTATTAGGAAAAATGAAGGATAGTACACCCTTGAGGAGTGAGGACGGGCTGACCCAGAAATCAAGAGAAGAGAAGAGAGGCCTCAATTCTTCCAGTCTTCCCCTTTTTATACATTTGTCTCCTCATCCCTGAGACTGCCCTGTGTAAATTGGGCTAGCCAAGAGGACTGCTTGTTTCACCTGAGGTCCTTGGACCTTCCTTTGTTCTATTTTCATGGGCTTTTCCCTTCTTTGTCTTTTAGCCTCTGCCATTCTGGACTCCTTTATCCTATTATAACTACCTAACCTCCCCTTAAGAGATAGGAGGCCCACTTCTTTGGGAATAGGGACGTCAAGGTTTCTCTGGCTACTTCCTGCTGAACTGGGATGGTGGAGGGCATTGGGCCTCCCCCTCTTGCTAGTCTCAAGCCTCAGAGTCCTTATAGGAGTGTCCATCTAAGGGAGAGTGAAATTTTCCCTGGTTGGCTATAGTTTTATATATCCTTGTTGAACTGGCGCTGCATGTTGTAGCTTGTTGACCTGGGCAGAGACAGAACTGGTTAGACAGTTGATAATACATGGAGCAACCATAGCAGCATCAATATGATGATAACAAGGATTAGTAGGCGCATTAGCCAACTCCCAATTTCCCCTCACCAGGAGAAGGATCCCCCAAAGAGACTGCAGCTACCCCGTGAACTCTCCAGCTCATTCTTTGAAATCCTATAGTGTCTGAATGTTTTTCTTGAGGACTGTGAAACTTTCTTTAACTTAGCTGGAGGTATTTACCCAGCAACAACACATCTCACTCAAGATGGCTCAAGTTCCTCCTTTTTCAGGGATCAGGAGATCTATCTCCTGTCTATTTTGGAGTACAGCCCCTGCCAAGCTGTGTTGACTCTTTAGAGCTGAGAAATCTTATCCCCAGAAACTTAATTTTGGGGGTATTCATTCTAATGGCACCCATTTGTAGTTCTGAATAGATATCTGAGCTCTCCCAGGGGCTCACAGGTGTATGGAGTGTCCTCTTCTGTTTTCTTCCATGGCTTGACTTGTGAGTAGTGAATCCAGAAGTTGTGTCCTGGTATCTTGACTGCTGTGGGGGTAGAAAGTATTACAGGGTAGGGACCCTTCCATGTGGGCTGGAGTTGAGCCTTTGGGGACCCATTTTTCCAGACTAATTAGGACTTGGGTCCCTGGAAGATATAGTGGTGACTCTTTAGAATCTTTTGGTCCTGGTTGACATCCCACAAGCATACATCTTGTTGGAATTGCCGAATGGCCATGGTATAAGACCAGAGAGTCTGAGTCTCTGGATCTAGGAAGAGGTCATTGACATAAACAAAAGGTCTCCCATATAGCATCTCATAAGGACTAAGACCAATCTGTTCCTTAGGGGCAATACGGGTGCAGAGGAGAGCTATTGGTAAAGCCTCCTTCCATCCTAGGGAGGTCTCCTGGGTTATCTTTTTTATTGCTGATTTTAAGAATTGGTTTGCTTTTTCTACTTTTCCTGAAGACTGAGGCCTCCAGGCATGATGGAGGTAATAAATAATGCTTTAAAGACCCCTTGGGTGACCTTAGAAGTAAATGATGTCCCATTGTCACTTTGTAATGACCTGGGTAGACCAAATCTTGCAATGATTTCATGGAGCAGTTTTTTTTTTTTTTTTTTTTTTTTTACCACCTCCTCAGCCTTCTCACTCCATATGGGAAAGACTTGAATCCATCCTGTGAATGTATCTATAATGACTAATAGGTATTTATACCCTTGAGAAACTGGCATCTGGGTGAAGTCCATCTGCCAGTTTCTCCTGTGTAGGTTCCATGTCGTTGGATGGGCTGGGCAGCTGGGGTCTTCAAGCTCCTTGCCGGGTGTTTAATTGGCAAGTGGGACAAGAGGAGACCACTTGCCTTATGGTCGTTTGGCAGCCTGTTCCTCTGAAGGACCTTTCTAGTGATCTTTGGAGGGCCTTTTTCCTGGATGAGTGGTGGCATGTAAGGAGTTAACCAACTTCCATTGGAGGTTCCCAGGGAGCAAAAGGAGTCCCTCCTTTTGGAACCATCCCATATGATCTTGAAAGCCATCCCTCTTAGTTTTAAGAGTCTCACCTTCAAGATGTGAAGGAGTTTCTGGCAAATTAGTCTGTGGAACTAAGGTTCCTGTTAGGTCATTTTCTGTAAGGCTGCTCTCTTAGCTGCCTGATCAGCTGCTTGGTTCCCTCATGCCACTTCTGTGCTCCCTTTTTGGTGTCCTTTACAGTGGGAGACTGAAACCTCAGCAGGCAGATGAACTGCCTCCAAGAGCCTAAGGATTTGATCACCATATTTGAATGAGGACCCTCAGGTGGTCAAGTGGCCTCTTTTTTTCCCAAATAGCAGCATGTTCATGTAGCACCAGAAAGGCATATTTGTAGTCAGTGTAAATGGCCACTCTTTTTCCTTTTACCAGCTCTAAAGCTCGAGTCAGGGCTATGAGCTCAGCTAATTGGGCTGAAGTATCTGGTGGCAAAGGTTTAGCCTCTGTGGTCCCCAAATTGTAGACTACTGCATATCCAGCTCTTCTTTTTCCATCCAAGACAAAGCTGCTTCCATCAGTGTACCATATTTCCTCAGGGTTGGTCAGAGGATCTTCTGACAATCTCTCTTGGGATTTTGTCCAGCTGTCCAAGGTTTCTAGGCAAGAGTGAAAGGGGAGAGAGCCCTCGGGGGTAGGCAGAAGGGTGGCTGAATTAAGAACCTCACAAGGGGATATAGTCAGGCCTGGATTTTCCATCAGCACTCCTTGATATCTGAGGATTCTTTGATCAAACATCCACAAATGGCCTCTCCCATTTAGGAGTTGTTTCACTTGCTGGCTGGTAAAAATAGTTTGCCCCCAGAAAAGAGTTTTAAAGCATCTTCTATCAGGATTACAACAGTTGCAAGATTTCGAAGGCAGGGAGGCCAGCCTTGGGCAGTTGGGTTGAGCCTCTTGGATAAGTAAGCTACAGGCTGGGCTCAGGTCCCAGCCTTGGTGTTAACACTCCCAAGGCTATTCCTTCTTTTTCGTGGACATAAAGTTGAAATGCTTTTTCTGGGTCTGGCAACCTCAAGGCAGGTGCTTGAGTTAAGGTTTGTTTTAGTGTAGCCTCTGCCTTCTTTTGAGGAGTTCTCCACATCAGTGGTATTGAATTATCCCCCCCTTCAAGCTTTCATATAAGGGCTGGGCAATTAGACCATAGTTGGATATCCAGATTCTATAATACCCAGTTAGCCCCAGGAAAGCTCACAAAACTGGAGGATTCCTTGTACTCGATAAGAGGACAGCCTCCTGGACCCATGTATAATCTGAACTCCCAGATAAGTGACTTTTGTTTTGACCATCTGTGCCTTAGCACAGGAGACTTTATATCCCTTCTTTGCCAAAAAGTTTAGAACCTGAATTGCATGTTGTTGGGCATTTTTCTCATCTGGAGAGCAGATTAGTAGGTCATCTATGTATTGTAATATTTTCCTATGAGGTCCCAGGTCCAGATCTAGGAGATCCTGGCTAAGAGCCTGCCCAAATAGGTGGGGGCTATCTCTGAACCCCTGAGGTAATACTGTCCAAGTCATCTGTTGGTGTTTTTCTCCTGAAGCCTCCCATTTGAAGACAAAAAGTTGTTGGGATTCTTTAGCCTGTGGTATGCAAAAGAGTCCATCTTTGAGATCCAAGACTGTAAACCACTTGGGACTTCTCCCAAGATTACATACAGATTGGATACTGTAGGATGGAGAAGGGCTACAGCTTCATTTATGATCCGGAGATCTTGAACCATTCATCAGGTCCCATGCTTTTTCTTTATAGGGAGGATTGGGTGTTACATGGCGAGTTGGTGGGGACCATTAGCCCACAAGCAAGGAATTTATTTATTAGAGGCTGTAGTCCTTCCTGAGCTTCTTTTCTGAGGGCATATTGTTTCCGGTTTGGAAACCCAGTGGGATCTTGGAGGAAAATGATGACCTGTTCAGCTTAGTGGGCTCATGAGTCCCCGGGGCCCACACCTGGGGGCTAATTTTGTCCTCCCATAGCTTTTAGTCCCTCCCTATTGGACAGGGTGTAATGGGTTCCTAAGTAGTAACCAGAAGCTGTAGAGCTCTAGGGGCTGAAAAAGCTTCCCATCAAAAGGGTGGTCCCCAGTTTAGTGAGTATATCTCTTCCCAGTAAGGAAGTAGGACACTCAGGGACCATCAGAAACTGGTGGGAAAATATTTGTCCACCCCAGCAACTAAGAAGTGCTTGCGTGAATCTTTTAGTAATTGTTTCTCCTGTAGCACCCCAAATGGTACAGGTTTGGAAGGAGAAGGCTCCAGAATAGGAGGTCAGGACGAAGTAGGTAGCCCCTGTGTCAACCAAGAAATTCTCGGATCTACCTGCCACATCCAGTTGCACCCTTGGCTCCAGCCCTGTGATGGTTATCTGTGACAGGTGGGCTGACTGGAGCGGGCCGCTTCAGTCCTGTTGAAGCATCCTGAGAGAATGCTTGGCGCTTGACCTCGAGGTTCGTGGGTCCCCAGGGCAGAGACTCAATGTTCCAATTGATGGCATTTGTAGCAAGCCATTTTAGAAGACTTGTCAGGGTTTGGACACTCTTTGACCCAATGCCCCACCTGTCTACAGATTAGGCATTTGCCCTGTGCCTTTTCCTTCAAATACTCAGGGTTTGCATAAGGCTTCCCTGGACGGTGACCAGCATCTGGGCATGCCTTGTCTCTTTCCTTCTCTCCCTTTCCTGGGCCTTGGCCTCCCTCTCCTGTTCTCTGTTATAAAAGGTATTGGTGGCTGTCTGGACCATCTCATCTAAAGAGGCAGCAGGGTCCTGCTGCTGGAGCTGTAACTTTGTCGATGTCTAATGCACATTGGGACAGGAATTTGTCCTTTAAAATCACCTGTCCCTTGTAAGAGTCTAAGTCCACATTGGTAAACTTTTGGAAGGCCTCTTTTAAACTTTCCAGAAAGGCAACAGGGTTCTCATTGGACTCCTGAGTTATTGCTGAGATCGGGCATAGTCCCATGACTAATAGGATTCCTTCTATTTCCATGGGTAGACTTCCTTAGGAGTGAGTCTTTCTTAAGCTTATCCTATCCAGTACTGTTGCAACCTGAGAGCCAGGTGTCCCTGGGTCAGGGTGCAGATCCCCAGGCAAGCTGAGGTGTAACAGCCTCCTGGAGATTGAATTCCCGGGCAGGTCAAGGCATGTTGGCCTCCCAAGAATTGCGTCCCTGGGCAGGTTTAGGTATATTGACCTCCTGGGACCCCTGGACTGGCTGATCCTTGAGCAGGTTGAGGTGTGACATCCTTCTGAGGACCAGATCTCTAGGCAGGTTGAGGCAGGTTGACTTCCTGGGACCCCTGGACTGGAGTTGGGTGTCCCCAAGGTCTCCAGTGTGACCAGTGCTGGGTAGGATTAAGGGGTTGTAATCTTAATTTATTGCTGATTGGCCCACCACAGATGGGAATAGATATCATGATGTAAAGCAATCCCAGCCTGTGCCCTGAGACTGGGAACCTGGTGAATCGGCCCTAAGCCTTATTTTCTTGCTGCTCTGAGGGAATGTAAGTCATTGATTTCATCCCCTAGTCTTCCATAAGAGCAGTTTAGGGTGTATCCAATGGTAAACATTTCATTGTCATAGATCTAATTTAGGTAATAGCAGAAGTAATGACAAAGGAGTGGGTTATCTGGTCCTATTAGGGGCATTAAGAGTATTTTAATAATAAATGGGGTGGAGCAATGTTGCCTACAAAGGGCATGGTCCTGGTTGTAGGAGTTAGTAAGTAGCTTAAGAACAAATTAAGAGACCAGTTGTTCCATTAAAGTGGAGTGGAGATTTGATCCACTGGTATGTTTGTAACTTTAGAGGGTGGTAAGGGTTTGGACCAAATGGCCTGCAGGGCTAACTCCCGAAGTGGCAAATATTATCCCTGGAAGCCCAACTGCCCTTGAGGGGATGCCAAGAGATGGACTTCTAGCAGGCATTGTGTGCCTATCACCTGCCTTAGTGGGTTCACTGAGAGATGCTGTTGTTGCACATGTTGTAGGAAACATGGAAGATGAAGGCCTGACTATCTAGAGAGAGTAGATATTGTACAGTATTTCCCTCCTAAGAGACAGCTAATTTCTAGTTGTCCCTCCAGAAGATTGTAGAGGCAACATTGTGGGCCTGGACAGGGCTCAGGAAAAGAGCATAAAACCGGAGGGAAGGGGGCAGGGCACAACTTTTGAAAGAATGACATAACCCAAGTGCATAACAGAAACCAATTAAAATCAAATGGGTCCAAGATGACAAGTCAAATCCAACTAAACCCATTGATCCTCAATCTGCAAACTAAATGACACAGCCAGAGGTGCCAGGACAGTTCCAAGGCACTGTCAAAATGAGGAAAATTGTCAAAACAATTGGGGAATCCAATTGTTGGAATGATCCTCCCACTCATTAGCATATGAAATCACCCAATTGGCAGGGTGGGGGGGGAACTACCCACACCACATTCCATGGCCACTGCACTCTCCTCTGTGATGGCCCACACCCTGAATTCTCTCTGAATCTGAACAAATGCACCTCTTACTATCACTGTGTCTCTCACTGAATTTTTGGAATGAGACATACAAGGTCCAGAAGCCAGGCACCATGAGTTTCGGCTGGGCTCAAGTCCTGGAAGAGAAGAGCTGAAGAATGGACAGGAGGTAAAAGCAGTGGGGAAAAGGTGCTGAGGAATCCTCTTCATAACCTGCCAGAAAATCTGCTAACTACCTGACCCATGTGCACAGTTTTCATTGGTCTGATCCTTGGCATAAAGAAGATTAAGGACAGATGAACCCCCAACCCGCTTGGGCAACAGCTACTGGGGCCCAGCAGATGGTGGTGCCCTTGGGACACACTGGGGAGTAGCCCCTGCCAGAGTCCCTCAGCTGCAACCACTGCCGCTTGTCTGTTCATGGAGGGTTCGAGGAAACAAGAGATTGTAAAGGAATTAAGATTTTCTTAGCCATATATCCTTCCAGCTGTAGGGTCGGGGACTTCCTACCCTAACTGGAGGTCTTCTGGAATCTGAGACTGAGCCACGTGAGCTTTCTGCTGGGTTTATTTTTTTGCTGTTCCCATTTCCAGCACACTGGGCTTCTTGTCACTTCCCCCGCGCTGGGTTTTTTTTGCATTCCACTTCCACCACCAGAGCTTTCACCGAGTTGGGCTTCTGCTGTACTTGGGCTCCCAGACTCCTTTTTCCTATTCTACCTACCTAACACTAATCATTAGACCTTTTTGCTGGCCTTCTCTGATGGCTCAGTGGTCTAAAGAATCAGTGGGAGACACGGCTTAGATCCCTGGGTGGGGAAGATTCCTTGGAGAAGGGAATAGAAACCCACTCTAGTATTCTTGCTTGGCAAATTCCATGCACAGAGGACCCTGGCGGTGGGCTACAGTCCGTGGGGCTGCAGAGAGTCAGACACAACTTAGTAACTAAACAACCACAACAACAAGACTTTTGTGCTGCCCTCCTTCCCCACTACTTTACACTTAGGGTAGAATATTCTAGATTCAATAATTACTGCTACTAGGTTTATCAGATATAGCTGTGCCTTACTTGTTACAACAAATGACACACAGGCGGCAACTTAACACTCAAAATTCACTGCAACTACTGCTTCTGTTGATATCCAAGGGCAAAGGAAAGGCCTTTTATATTTCCTTAGAATTTTTACCATAGGCAAAAATAAGTAAGGAGCAATTTGTATTCTATTAAATAATACACTGAAAGCAAGAGAAAGATTTGGTCACAAGGCTGTTAGTCAGCTGAGTATGTCTAATGGATTCATAATGATGATAATAACACACTTCTAGTGAATGGCCAGTACATTCTTCATTCCCATAAAAGAAGATCATATTGAACATTAAGAAAATGACTCTAAAGGTCCACCTTCTTAAGAAGAATGCCTCTATTAATACACTCTCCTAGTTCTTGTTTTAAACAGCACCAGTTCATTGGGAAAGCACAGATATTTTTTGTTTTGTTTGTCTCTCTCTTTAAAAAAAAAAAATGCGTTAAGTGATGCACAACATATCCTTTTAAAATGATGCTAATGAGCAGCATCCCTGGAATTGAAGACCATGGTCTGGTCAAATCAGACAGACTCTTGAGTTTATCTGAGCTTCCACCACTCTGTTCTTCTTTTTGTTTGTCTCCCCTGAAATTTAAACCCACTATCATTTGATATTATTTTATTTTTCTAGGAAGTGCATATGCTTTTAAATGTTTTACTTAATTCATTTATTTTCTTAGAAAAAACTAATCTTTGGATAAAAGAAATGCTGTAGTTATCCTAAGTTCCAGTGATTGATCGATAATACTTCAGGATAGTGTTCACTGGACTCTTCTTGGCTTCAGTTTCAGCTTCCCTGCCAAATCACCCATATAATTCATGAAAAGGTACTGCAATGAGATATGTTTCAGAAGAGTCAACTTATTGTGTAAGTGGTTATTTTCTTGTTAAAAGGAAAATAGCTAGTTTTCTTCCCCATATACAATCGGAGCATTTATTTATCTTATACATCAGTCATTTTATTATTTTCTCAAGATGTGTCTGTAAGAATTGTGTCTCTGTGTTATTCTCCTTTGTATCATCTTTATGATACTCAGTGTTAGTGGGAGTTTTTGTTCAATCACTAAGTTGTGTCCAACCCTTTGGGACCCCATGGACTGCAGCCTGCCAGGCTTCCCTGTCCTTCAACTCTCAGTTCAGTTGCTCAGTTGTGTCTGACTCTTGCAACCCCATGGACTACAGCAATCCAGGCCTCCCTATCCATCGCCAACTCCCGGAGTTTACTCAAACTCCAGGATTGAGTCGGTGATGCCATCCCACCATCTCATCCTCTGTCATCCCCTTCTCTTCCCACCTTCATTCTTTCCTAGCATCAGGGTCTTTTCAAATGAGTCAGTTCTTCACATCAGGTGGCCGAAGTATTGGAATTCCAGCTTCAGCATCAGTCCTTCTAAGGGATCTTCCCAGTCCAGGGATCAAACCCAGGTCTCCTGCATTGCAAGCAGATTCTTTACCAGATAAGCCACAAGGAAAGCCCATCCTTCATCTCTAGCTGATGTCATATTAGTGGGATGAGGAAACAGAATTTTTTGGTAAGGTTTCCATTTTCTCCTAGATTGTAGTAGATTTATAAAACATTTTGCAAAGATATTTTGTTCTATAACGTTATTTTCACATTACAGTATTTTCATACATATGGCTTCACATAGTCAACAGTAACTCTTAGCTAGATCCCGTATTATATTAATAGTGGATTTTTAAATGCATATAATTTAATTAAATTATACCTCTGGGCCTTATAGACTTTACTTATTTGCGTATATGAACACAATTCATTCATTTCAGATGTAAAAAATTTAAATTTACTTTTTTTTAAAGGCCCACTGCTTAGATGTCACAGGATTCTATACCCCTGGCATGATTTTGAAAAACTGGTCTATTCAATCCTTTTTACCTTAAGAAAAATTATTGCTAAAGTAATTAAAATGATTTGAATAGTTACTTCTCTTCTAAAAGTAAAATAGTCTCTTCAGAAAGAGGTTCCATAACTCCATTAGAAACAAAATTTAGTCTTCCGAAATTCTACTGAAAAGAAAAGAAAAAAATGTGCCAGTAGCTAGAGTAAATCACTTCTCTTGGGGTTTATTTCATCGGCCCTTGTTTGCGCCCTGCTAGTTGTAGAGAACTTGGCCTGAAATGACATCATATCTCAAATCACCATATCAAACACCCAGTTCTCTAAGCACATGCTGCTGCCCCTCTAGTTCTTTTCGTATAGTGCCTACTTAGGAAGCAGTCATCACTTTCTGATATCTCACATTCACTGACTATTCACTGTTTCTCACCATCCCTCAGCTGCCACCTGTCCTTGCATCCGTCCACAGCCATCTTGAATTCATGGACCATTTTATAATCACATCCTTAACACAAATTTTCAACTTTCTTGCTTCACAAAAACCAAGCTGGCATTAAACAGTCACAAAAATACTAAAATTTCTCAGTGCTGTGTTCTAGACCTCTTTTAATAAGCATATTTTGTAGATCATCTCACTAGATTCGCAAATTCCATCTCTAGTTTATGAACCAGACCTCATCTCCATCCTTTTTATAACTGCTCTGAAATCTCAGTAATATCTCTAGTTTAACTCACTCAAATTGTATCTTTTCATTTTCTTTCCTTCGTCTCTTCTGTTTTTAATCTTACCCATTTAATAATAATAATCTTACCCATTTACTTTATTGGATCCATAAGAAATTTGGAATTTATTTTTAAATGTCACAGCCCCTCAAACTGCTACTACAAATTCAAGAACAAATGCTTTGATTCTATGTCATAAACACATTTAGAGATCACCATCTTCTTTTTACATTCTGTTGTGCTAAGTCACTTCAGTTGTGTCTGGCTTTTTGCAACTCTATGGACTGTAGCCCGCCAGGTTTCTCTGTTCATAGGATTCTCCAGGTAAGAATACTGGAGTGGGTTGCTGTGCCCTCCTTCTCCTCCAACATTCTATTGCCATCACCTTAATCCAAGTCATCAACTTTTCCAGCTTGAACTATGAGAATAATTTGATCTTCTTCCAGTTTGATCTCCCTGCTCTTTAATATAAAGTTTGAATTGTGTTACTCCTCTGCATAAAACCTTTCAGTGTTTTTGCTAAAGTAAAATAAAACACTAGACCCTTGGCTTCCAGAGCTCATAACTATCCTCTGAGCCTTCTTTCTCTTCACTGAGTTTCTTTCCACAACTCTTACAAACCAGTCAGTGCCTTTGCCTGGAGTTTCCCACTCCCAGTTATACCTAATGGACTTGTCATTATCATTATTTTCTCAACTTAAGTGTACTTTTTCAAATCTACCTTTCCTGACTCCTTAATCTAAATTGTAATCTACTAATAACACCCAGGGACATCCCAAGTGGCCTAGTAGTAAAATATCCGCCTGCCAATGCAGGAGATGCAGGTTTAATCCCTGGGTCAGAAAGATTCCCTGGAAAAGGAAATAGCAACCCACTCTAGCATTCTTGCTTGGGAAATTCCATGGACAGAGGAACCTTTTGGGCTACAGTCCACGGGGTCAAAAAAGAGTTGACATGACTTAGGAACTAAATAACAATAGCAACATTGTGACTATTATGTATCTATTTGTCCCAGTTATTATTGTAGAATACCACTCTCCACCACTGGATTGTAGGACCTTTGTTGACAGGGACTGTCTTTTGACACCATACCTGTATCTCTAGTGGCAAACACAATACAAGCACATAGAGAACAATAAATATTTGGTTGATCAATTAAATATTTTTTCTATTTTTTTTTAAAGACAGTTATTTTTCCTCCTTCCTCATCCTCTCTTCTAGACTAAAACTGACTTCTGTAATATTTCCCTCCAACATTCCTTTTCTGTGTTTGCCTTATTTTACTTGGATACTCTTTTTAGGTATTTATATCATTTAGCTCCTATTTATTTCTACAAAATCAGTTTATTAGATGTCTTGAATCAACAACATCAACATATCACTGGGTAATAGGGCCCTATATTGACTCTGTCAGTAGGACTGAATATACCATCTGAAAGCCCTTTGAGAAGGAAAATCCCTTGTAGATTTTCTTTGCATACAGGAGGCCAGTAACCTCCCCTAGTGGAAACCTCGTGAATGCTTCCCTCTGGATGTTTCTACTATATATAGGATGGTACTATTAGGTTTCATTTTTAACTTCTCAATCTTTTTATGGGCTTCCCAGGTGGCATGACTGGTACATAATCCACCTGCCAATGCAGGAGACATGAGAGACTTGGGTTCAAACCCTGGGTGGGGAAGATCCCCTGGAGTAAGTAGGAAATGAAACCCACTCCAGGTTTCATGCCTGAAAATCCCATGGGCCAGAGGAGCCCAGCGGGCTACAGTGCAGGGGGTCACAGAGTCAGACATGACTGAGCAAACACACACAATCTTACTATGAAATCTTGTAGAGTGATTTTGAGTAGGGTTTGCTTTTTTTATTAGATGCTATTAGAGTTCCCCCTTATCTCTTGACTGTATTTATTTATCCCAATAGGGGTAAAGATGCAAGGACGGGGGTCCTCTATAGGAAGAAAAATGTTCGATTTTATGATGGATTTTGGCAAAAATAAATAAGTAAAAGTAATTGACTGTGGTCATTATAAATCATGGCCAGTAACAGTTATCTGAATTTAGTAGATATCCTAAAACTTGAGTTTAAATGTCTTAGGAGAACTAAAAAGTTTGAAAATAAGTCACGTACTTGATGAGTTTTATATTCTAACAGACTTAATTTCACTCCTGAAGCACCTAAAAGGAACCACCTAAATCCAAAACAGGTTGTTCTTTGTGAGTCTCGGTGTGTAACTTAATAAGCTCCAACCTGCTTCTGTTTCTTCAGAGGGTGTCTTGAATTTATGTGAATGAAAAGACTTTTCCCAAAGGCACATAGTCTATTGTGCCAATATTTAAATTTGGTGAATGGAAACCAGTAGTCTGTCAAAGGCATTGCTTTTCATATTGTAGTATTTTCCAGCTCTCTAGACTCTACCATTTGGGGAATTTTCTACATGATTAGAGGAGGCATTGCTGTGTTACCATCGAGCTGGGAGAGAATGACCCTGATCATGTACAGTTTTTGACTCCAATACAGGCCGTGTTTGCTAATTATGATGGCTTGGGAAAAATCCCCATTCATTTTTACTGTATCAGTCAGAAGAGCTATTTACAATATGAAGATTGCTCATAAAATTCAGGTAGAAAGCTTTTGCCCACAGGGTGAGCATAAACTAGGAAATAGAATTTCCAGAAAATCAGCAAATAATTTGAGATATATCAAATCTTGACATAGATAGTTTTGTTAATGCTTTGTTTGTACAATAGATTTAAAATTACAAAATTTGGTTTCTGTAGGAGGAAAGGACTATCTATCTGAAGAAAATCCTGATGTATATCATGTGGCATAAAGCAATTTTATTTTTCTACTTTGTTGTAGTCCAGTCGCGCAGTCGTGTCTGACTGTTTGCTACCCCATGGACTGCAGCATTCCAGGATTCCCTGTCCTTCACTGTCTCTCACAGTTTGCTCAAACTGATGTTCATAGAATTGGTGATGCCATCCAATCATCTCATCCTTTGTCGTCCCCTTCTCCTCCTGCCCTCAATCTTTCCCAGCATCAGGGTCTTTTCTAATGAGTCAGCTCTTTGCATCAGGTGGCCAAAGTATTTATTCATACAGTAGTGATTTGGTTCAAGGAATGAAAGCTTAATTCAGATTCATTGTATTGCCTAAACATTTTAATCTCATCATGATTACTTTGCATAAAATGATTACTATAGAATCAATACCTCTTGAACCTTGTTAAAACAATAAGTTGTACTATACTTACTACATACATAGCTTGCTTATTTGCCAGTAAGGGAAAAGATACCAATATATGTTCAATATATTGAACATTTCTAAATGCTGGCACAGCTCTTAAGAAGTCATGTTTTTGGTACTTATAGCTTATAGTTTGCATATAGCTTGGCACAGTGTGAATACAAATAAGAATGAATACCTCTGAGGTGATAAAATTATGAGGCCAGTTTGTCACAGAAAATAAGCAATCAGCAAGGGTTCTTCATCACAAAGCTAAAAAGCTTAGGGTTTTCTACAGTGATCTTGGCCACTGCAGTATTATCTAGGGTTTTGATCTTATAATTTTAATCTAACCTCTCTGAACTTAAATGTTCCATTATCTGTTAGAAAATAATTAGAAGCTGTAAGGAAGTCTGCATATGTGGAGTTCCTCAGAAATCCCTAAGCTCGTTGAAGGAAGGAGTTTGACAGATACTGGTCAGCTGATAATGGGCCAGCAGCTAATAATAGTAGGAAATGCTGCTTAGCTAGGTGAGAAAGTGAACTTGGGGAAAATAAAAATGAAACATTTGGGATTTATGGTTGGAGATAAATTTCCCTTTTTCATTTGTTTCTTGGTAAGAAAATTGCCAAGGGAGACACTTATTTTTTTCTTTCTTTTTTTTTTTTTGATAATTTATAATTAAGATCTAAGGGTCCACTTGATCTCAGCCGTATTCACTATAATTTCCTTGTATTCCCACAAAGAAATTTTAGTGAATTAAGAATGTGTTTTGGTTTAATTCATATAGATAATAGGTGAACCTGACCAGTAAATTAAATATTGTCAACTCTAGCAAGCATGTGGTAAATTAACCATAGGCAACATGTGTAAGCTTTATGGGAAGGTTGCAAATGCAAGGGCTTTCACTATAAAGTCAGAAAAGGTTTTTCCTCTTGTGAATAAAGCAATAAGCCAACTTGCTTTAAAATGAAAAATAAAATAATTTCAAAATGGAATACTCATTCACTTAATGAGAATTTTACTATACTCCCACTAACAAAAAGGTATTTTATTCTTTTTCAAAGAGAACTTCAAAATAGAATATTTTCTATTTTTCAGATAAAATTGATTTATTATAAAAAAGGGTAATTTTAACCTATATTACTCTATATTCTCTTATTTTCTATTAAGTTTATAATACATGTACTAAGGTATAACACCTAAACCTTAGTGAGATTTGTATAGTAGTACAGTAAATCAGTGAAACAGAATGTTTCATCAGGTTAGAACAAAAGATATTTATAGATGATTAGTATAAGAAAATATTATCAATAATAGTGTGTTCAGAGAGCTTATAAACTTTTTACCAGTTCAGGAATACCAAAGTTATTTGGCAGTACAGCTTATTTGGTTGCATTTGTCTAAAATGCATACATTTTCTGAAATAAGCTAACTTGTTTCAAATTATTTTCTCTATTTTTATATAGTATATATTTATCTTGATATATGTATGCCATTTATATATATTATTTTTCCTTTAACCATCTTGAGTGTATATGGTTTTTGTTTTTGTTTTAGGACTCTGCTTTAAGTAAGGAGAGGATAAATGAATAAACAAATATTTTCTTATAACATTTAAATACTAACTCCCTCACAGTATGATATTAAAGTTTATTATAGTTTTCAGGTATATTTGCATGATTTCTTATTCCCTGAAATTTCTCATTTCAAATGTTTATTTTAAAAGTATTTATAAATATTACACTTCTATTATACTTAAAAACAAGATTTTTTTTTTAGTTTCCTTCTTAATGGCGTTAGTGCTTGTAGGGTTTAATTTATTAAGAATGTCTGGCTATAAATGTTTACCCAAAAGAAGGCCATAAAATTTTATTTAATTTTATATATGAGTATATTTTGAAAATACTATCTTTTTTTCTATTGTCACCCAGTAAGCTCACAAATAATGTTCATGACTATATTTTAAATTTATTTTTATATTTTTGATGCATGCACACTCAGTTTCTCAGTTGTGTCTGACTCTTTGTGACCCCATGAAGTGTGGCCCATCAGGGCCATGAGATTTTTTAGCCAAAAATATTGGCGTGGGTTGCCATTTCCTCTTCCAGGCAATCCTCTTGATGCAGGATTTAAACCTGTGTCTCCTGGGTTGGTAGGTGGATCCTTTACCACTAAGCCACATGGAAAGCCCTTATATTTTTGATAGCTATGAGTAATATCAACAGGTTCATTAAAAACAAACCAACTCTTCTGCTTGATAATCTAATTGTCATTGAACATAACCAGCTATAGAAAAAAATACTATTGCTATTTCAAAACAACATTCTTTTTTCTCCTCAAGTTATATTCTCTATAATATCTACATATCCCTTTAGTAATCTTTTTTTGTTGTACAGTAAATTTGTATTTATCTACATCTTGAGTGTATATGGTACATATACATTGTACATCTCCAGACATTTGTAACTGTTTAAGAAATAACATTATTTTTTACAACTTGATATTAAGATGTTTATAATATGAATATAATTGTGCTGGCACAAAACAAAAAGAATATAATTGTGCTTCAAAAAACAAAGATCATGGCATCCGGTCCCATCACTTCACAGCAAATAGATGGGGAAACAATGGAAACAGTGAGGGACTTTATTGTTTTGGGTTCTAAAATCACTGCCAATGGTGACTGCAGCTATGAAATTAAAAGACACTTGCTCCTAGGAAGAAAAGCTATGACCAACCTAGACAGCGTAATAAAAAGCAGAGACATTACTTTGCCAACAAAGGTCCATCCAGTCAAAGCTATGGTTTTGCCAGTAGTCATGCATGGATGTGAGAGTTGGACTATAAAGAAAGCTGAGCACCAAAGAATTGATGCCTAAAGGAAATCAGTCCTGAATATTCATTGGAAAAACTGAGCTGAAGATGAAACTCCAATGCTTTGGCCACATGATGCGAAAAACTGATTCATTGGAGAATACTCTGATGCGGGGCAAGATTGAAGGCAGGAGGAGAAGGGGACCACAATGGATGAGATGGTTTGATGGCATCACTGACTCAATGGACATGAGTTTGAGCAAGCTCTGGGAGGTAGTGATGGATAGGGAAGCCTGGCATGCTTCAATCTATGGGGTCACAAAGATTCGGACATGACTGAACGACTGAACTGAATTGTGCTGGCAGAGTTTTCTCACTGAAAATGAGTAAACACTTTCCTAATAAATCACAGAGTCTTTGCACTGCTCCTGCTAAGCAAACAGGATTGTAATTAACAGATTAGCATCCCCTTATTTAATGTTTCATCTGTTGTCCAGAGGAAATTATCCACCACCATCTACACTTAAATATATCCAATTTAAACTTATAGATTAGAACTGCAGGGCAGATCCTGCAGTGAGCTGGGTAGTGAGTGAGTATTCTGATATTTCCCAATTTCAGAGGGTCTATTTGAGATTGCTGTTAAGTCAGATTAACCACAATCTCAAGGTATCCTTCCAAAGTCATTTATCTGTAGGTATAACAGTGTACCATGTTCTAGTATGAATAAAGATCAAGTGCAGACTGTTCCTCCAGTAAACTTCATGTTTATTTTATTACGAGGCTTATGCAACATTGCCCATTTTTAATCAACAAAATATTGTCTCCCTTTTAGGAGACGTTGATTAGCTTGAACTTCTTAAAACAATATCAGAGAAACAAAAAAGAAACCATTTATGTAAAATCTTTACGATGTCGGACTTTATTTTCACCATCAGAGATATCCACAATTGAGCATCGTTTCTGCTTTGTCTCAGCCTCTTCATTCTTTCTGGAGCTATTCCTCCATTCTTCCTCAGTAGCATATTGGACACCTACCAACCTGGGGGGCTCAAATTCCGGTGTCATCTTTTTGCCTTTTCACACTGTTCATGAGATTCTGGAGGCAAGAATACTGGAGTGGTTTGCCATCCCTCAAAGGTCATGAGGCATCCCTTGTAGCTCAGCTGGTAAAGAACCTGCCTGCAATGTGGGAGACCTGGGTTCTATCCCTGGGTTGGGAAGATCTCCTGGAGAAGGGAAAGGCTACCCACTCCAGTATTCTGGCCTGGAGGGTTCCATGGACTGTATATCCATGGGGTCACAAAGAGTCAGACACTACTAAGTGAAGTTTGAGCAAACTCCAGGAAATAATGGACAGGGAAGCCTGGAGTGCTGAAGTCCATGGATCACAAAGAGTCAGACATGACTTAATGACTGAACAACCACAATGTAAAATCTGATAACTGTGATCCAGGTGTACTGAATAAGTTATTTTTTCATTCATCATGGTAATAAAGCAACAAAGAGCATCAAACTTTAAAGTATACTTTAGCACAGAGATTTGCATAATTAATGCCAACTTTTCACAATAAGAAAATGAAAGGCTGTATTTAAGGACTTCCTATTATTTAAGGATTTTCTTAGCTTGTCTCTTTTTCCCATTAGCAATTCAAATAGATACAGTAATGTTTCAATTTCTGAAGGGCAATGTATATGCCACATTGCTATTACGTGGATAGTAAATGAAGGTTTTCAGGAGTCTGTTAGTAATAACAAGATGTTATTTTCATTGCCTTAAATGAAATGCATTCCAAGCAAGTCATCGTTGGTTCAAGGTTAACAGTCAGCTAATCAAGACTTGATGAAAGACAGTTCTGATATTTAAGTGAACCAAGCTGTTTGTTTAAAATATGTATTTGCCAACTAAGCCATTTTTGAAGCATGATCCTGTATTATCTAACTGTCCTTTTGGTGATGAGATATTGCATTACAAGGTCTCTTTGTGTCATGAGGTTGATAAGGCTGAATGTGAACACTGGCATACACCTAAACTATTTGACTTACATTAGACCATAAAGTATTCGGGGACAAAGGCCTTGGGGGATTGTGTGCAAGCTCAGTTGCTCAGTCGTGTCCAACTATTTGTGACTGTGGACTGTAGCCCACCAAGCTCCTCTGTCCATGGAATTTTCCAGGCAAGAATACTGGAGCAGGTTGCCATTTCCTACTCCAAAGGATCTTCCTGACCCTGGGATCAAACCCACACCTCCTGCATATCCTTTATTGGCAGGTGGATCCTTTACCACTGAGCCACCTGGGAAGCCCCCTTGGTGGATTACTAAGTGATGTTTATCATTTGGATTTCTCTTCTCAAGGGCTTAAACTTAGGAAAAATTTGGTATTTGATAGGGAATAATGGCATAATTCCAAGGTAAAATTTACCTGTTAGTAAGAACAAAATCAGTCTCATATGAAACAAAAAAGAAACTTGAAACAAACAAAAATAGGTAGAAGCTCAATTTTTTTGAAGACATTCCATGACCCACTATATTTATATAAGCTGACTCTCAAATCATATTTTTGTTTCTCAGGGTGTTGATTACTATATAACACTTTACATAGAGTAATAATATAATTCCATTTCATCCCAGATAACTGGCATTTTTAATTTGCCATTGCAACATCAAATGACCTATGCATTAGACTGTGAGTCTCGATCTACAGTTTGTCAAGGAGACATCATAAAAATGTTATTAATTTAAGCTAATGGATAGATAGTTGGAGAAAGTAGAAACTGTTTCTTTATAAGTGCAATATTCTGTAATAGTTAAAGAAAGTGAAAGTTATAATTGCTTGATCTTGTCTGACTCTTTGTGACCCCATGGACAGAGCTGACCAGGTTCCCATGTATATGGGATTCTCCAGGCAAGAATACTGGAGTGGGTAGCCATTCTCTTCTCAGTGGATCTTCCCAACCCAGGGATTGAACCTAGGTTGCCTGAATTGCAGGCAGATTCATTTACTGCCTGAGCCACCAAGGAAGCCCCTTTGTAGTAGTTCAATCCAAAAACTAAACTAAATAAGGCCACTTGAACAATAATGGCAATCTGACAGAACACAAACAGTAGGAATATAGTTATGTTGTTCTCCAAGTTTTCAAGTGATGAACCTTGAGACTTTTATTTTTTTAATTCATTTTACTGAGCTCTTGAAGGACCCTTTGAATCTAGAAACTTGTATCTGTCGGTTTGTCGTTTTTCCCCATGGCATCTTTGATAATATTATCTTGATATTTTTATCCCCTCTTTCTTCTGGGAATCTTATTGGGCAATCAGCTGCTAGATCTTCTGGATTAATTGTTTAATTTTCAAATCTTTCTCTTCAAATTTTCCAAGTTTATATATATTTTTTATTTTCTGAAGATTTTCTTGACTTTTCCTTCTAATTATTTGTTTTATTTTAAAGAATATCATGTATTATACTTTAAAGTTCCAAGAGCTTTTTTTAATGATTGTTTGTTTTTTCCTATCATTTAAAAAAAGGAAGTGAGAACTGTTCTTGGTTGATGAATACAAAATATATTCTCATGTGTCAGGATATTAATTTTTAAATATGTTTCCTTTTCCCTTAATTGTCTCCTCCTGAGAGTTCTCTCTTTGGTTTCTTTGTTTTCTGGTAACAGAATACCATAGACTACGAGTCTTATAAGCGACAGAATTTTTTTTTGCTCAGGCTGAAAAGTGCAAGATCAGGGCACAGAGAGATGTGGTATTTGATGAGAGCCTGCTTTCTGATTTATAAATAGTTATTCTCTTCTTGTGTCTTCATATGGCAGGAAGGATGAGGGAGCTCTCCAAGGTCTCTTTCACAGAGACACTAACCTCATTCATGAGAGCACTGCCCTCATGACATAATCACCTACCAAAAGCCCTACCTCCTAAGGCCTTGCATTGGGGGTTAGAGTTAAGATAGGAATACTGAGGGACACAGACATTCACTCTGTAGCATCTTGCGATGTGAGCTCTCCAAGGAGTGGGATATGACCGTTTGTTTAAATTAGCCACTATGGGGCCATTTATCTTTGCAGAGAGACTCTATCAGTTGTTTCTGGCAAAATTATACACCTGGCTGTACACCCTTGGAGATGATTACAAATAGTTTTGTTCACTATGTAGATGTAAAACAAACATGCAAACAAGAAAAAAATAGACCTTTTGTTAGCAAGGCTCCTGTCCTCCAATTTCCACTGTGCCTGGTATACTTAAAGGTAATGTGTTTTGGTTCAGTTATTCCATTTAAAAACTTCTAGTTTCTTGCTAGAATGGCCTCCAGATAAGAAGACCAGAGCGTTTAATTGTTCTCTATACAAATTTTAAATATTATTTCTGTTTTCCATCATTCACCTTCACTATCTGTAGCACTAAATATCTCAAGTTTTAATATCTTCCCTAATTTGTACTGGATAAGTTGGCTGTTGTATTCTTGGCATCTCCCTTTGGAGGCACTTACCATTTTGCTTTCTTAACTTTATTACCTCCATTTCCATGAAATTCTTTGATTTTTTTTTTAACATGTTATTCCCTCTCCCATTTCTTGGTCTTTTGATTTTTATCTTTTTAATGTTTTCACTCATAATTTTAGTGAAATCTTGCAATGGAGCAAAGAAAATGCATGTACTTAATCTATCATAATAAATTGGAAGTTCTGTAAGGAATTTAGAAATCCTAGAAGAGCTCCCTGTAGCAGTGTTTTTCATCAGTAGTTTTATTAAAGCAAAACCAAAAAGTGTGTACCCTTTAATTTAAACTCATTCTTTTGGAGAAATCTTCACTCATAAGGAAAAACATTAGATGACTTTTGGAAATCAGTGATTGCTTATTGAGAATTGTATTTGTTTAGTTGCTCAGTCATGTCCAACTCGTTGCAACACTTAGTACTATAGCCCACCAGGCTCCTCTGTCCATGGGTTTTTTCAAGCAAGAATACTGGAGTGGGTTGCCATTTCCTCCTCCAGGGGATCTTCCTGACCCAAGGATCAAACCTGCAACTCTTGTATCTCAGGAGGATTCTTTACCCACTGAACCCTAGAGGGCTTCTAGAGCTTATGACTTTGTCTTCTACACATGGAAAGAAGGGCCAGAAGCATCTATATTGAGAAATGGTAGTTTCTCCCTTTCTATGACTTTCTTCATAGTTTAAAATTTTTTTAATATTGGAAATAGAGTTTTTTTTTTTTAAGTATTGGAGAAGTTTTATGGGAAATAATACACTGGATATAAACAATATAAAGGATGGAGGCCTGGCTGGCAGTGGTACTGCCAATGTTAGTGATATGATCTCAAAAAATATTTATTATGCTCATTGTTTTCATAGATTATCTATTTATAAGAATTAATAAGGTGGAAGAAGAGATTTTACAACTATATGACTCTTGACAGAAGGAATCTACGTATTAACACAACAAATTTACCTAACTTTGAAAAAAAAATGAAGAATAAGGAATTACATTTTTGTGTACCTGGTAGCTCAAAGACTATTTCCTTAACACAGGGATGAATGTAACTGAAATTAGCATGGCTCATCATTTTTTTAAAAATATTTTCTTTGTAGTCAGAAATAAAAAGTCCTCAGGAGTTCTTATCATTTTTTCAGTTCAGAGATTCCTTTGAAAAAACTGATGAAAGCTATAGACTCTTTGCTCAGAAAAAGTGCACATACATGTATATTCAATCATGATTTTTATTCAATATCTGGGGATTTGTAATCCCTCTGAAGTGCAGATTCAGAGTCAAAAATCTCTGGCTGAGTGCCTTTTCTTAAATCCCAGTGTTATTTTACTAGTATTACAACCCTAAGGCAAATTTAAGTGGTTAATATCTGTACTCAGACTGCCCAAGAGACTATTCTAAGGCAATGGTGTTTCAACAATGACAGTGTATTACAAGTGCCAAAGTTCTGTGTATCTTACCTTGTTGAATCTAACAAAAATCTGTAAAACAGGTTTTGGAATTCTCTTAATTTTTCTATGATCCAATGGATGTTGGCAATTTGATCTCATTGCTCTAGTTCTTGGCATAAAGTAGGAGACAGTAAATATTTTGTGAATAAACCAAATTCCTCAGCTACATTGGTGGGCACTCCAAATCTGATGTCTTAGCTATATCTGAAAAGTCTACAAAATTTTGCTAAAAGCAAATTATTGCTTAGTTTATCTTCAAATACTTTATGTTGCTGGATGGATTCCCAGGAAGGATACTTGGACGTGGAATTTAGTGTGCAACATGTTCTTAGGAAGTACTCTTGAGATTAATGATTATGGTAGAGTGGGGAGGAGAAAGCAGGATTGGACAGAGAGAGAAATGAAGCTGTGATTCAGGCTTGATAACAGCCTTGTCTGGCCTCCTTTAAGAGTTCTGGAGCTAAAATTAACCATCAAGGTTGCCCCTAGTGGGCATGCAGCAGTCGATAGAGGTGGATACCCCTGGGAAGGGGGGTAGATTTAGGTGAAATGGCTTTGTGCAGCTGAGGAAATCTTTGAAAAATGAGTTGGCAGAAGGTAGTCTGCCAGTGGCACTCTCAGATGCTGGGACGATACGTCCTTCCTTGAAGGGGATTCTGGGTAGTGGTCCTTTTACATCAGCTTGTATCAATAAATTAGCCTGTTTCTGGGTAACGATTACATAGCCAGGAGTGTTAGCTGTCAAATTATCTTTGTATGACATAAGACATGACTGATACAACATGCTTAACTAACTTTGTATGTGATGGGGGAAGTTTAGTATACTTTGGAAAATACAATATAGAATACTATAAAATGCTCTATTTTGTGCTTCAGAGAACAAACTTAGTATATACTAGTACTTTTGAGATTTGTGTAAAAGATAAGATTCAAACTCATTCTTTTGATATGGCTTTGGTTTGGATAGGTTTAGGGGACAGTGGATTCATTGCATTTTTCTTGTCCTTCGGTAAAACAGATTTGTCTTGTATCATCAACATGCTGTAATACAAAAGCCTGGCCTGTTTAAAGTTGCATCATAAAATCTGTCTAGAAACATAGTTAATTGGGTGAAGTGACAAGAGATAAAGCCAGAAAGATAAGCCAGGAAAAAAATTAAAAAGAACCTTATATGTTCAATGAATGTATTCTCCCTTCCCTATCCTACCCCAGCTCCCTTGGCAGATAACTGGATGTTCATAATGTATACTTTGAAAATTTCAATAGTGATTTTTCATGTAATTCTGATCAAAATCAAGGAACTTATTTGAATAATTAAATAATAATGCTCCACATACCCCAAGGGTTGCAATTATATACAGGAAGAATCAGTATCTGTGTTTATCTATTGAATAACCTCTAGAAAATTCTATAGTTGTAACATTTTGGTTGCTAATACCATGATAACAGACCCCATGAGTGATTTTTATAGGGAAAGTGGAGTCCATTACTCTGTTTAAGTATTTTAAGATCATGTTTGGTGAAAAGAATTAGATTATTTAAGATTATTATCATTATTGTAGAGAAAGTTCCAAAAAGTGCTTAAGTAGCTTGTCCTCCTTTGCCATGACAAGACAGCAAGTTTCCACTTTAAATGAGTAACTTCTCCTTATAGACATTTTTAGTGTAAATTACTTGGAAATGTGTTTATCTTTAGCATAAGAACTCTTCCTCATTCTGAGTACACTATTATGATTATATATCCATTCCATTTTTCTACTGAAATTTCTGTTCTAATAATAGAATATATATGTGTGTTCAAAAATGGATAGCATTATCATACCTTATAATTGTAACTCAATAATTTGAAATTATGTCTATTGGCCAATTTATTAGTTTTTAAAATGGTAATTCAGAAGTGAATGCTAACCACTGTCATCACAAATTGATCAGATGTTCTGTCCTGATGATTGAACTTAGATAACTTTAATAGGGCTAAATTTAAAACAGATATTTTGAACATAGCTATCCAATAGTAATCAGCTTTACAATGGGTATTCCACTTAGTGATCAATTTGGAATTTAGTTTGGACAATAGATTTTTAAATTTTTTGACTGACATAATTAAAAATCTACCTAGTCATTTTGATATGTGTTAATAATTTCAGACCAAACTGATAGATTCTGTACTATTAATACCCAATTAGACTGCTTCTCCTGGTGCTTAAAATTTGGATCTGAGGGAACATATTTTTGGGTAGAAGTAAACACTATAAATAGGAAAGAATATACAAATAGTTAAGTCATAAAAGATACTCAGAAGGGCTACTTATTTTTTTCACATGACATCTAAGTTGATTTAAGAAAATATGGGGGCATTCACTTTTAAGTCCTAGAAATGTTAGCTAGATTTATGTTTTTAGACTTGTTGTCTTCCTTATATCTTTTTTTCAAACTGAACCCAGAAAATTATCTTCAGACTGACTCATTTTTTGAATTGGGATATTGCATTTTAGTTAAAAAGTAAACCTACAGAAATAAATCAAGAAGAGATCACTTCCACAGAACATATAGAACTTTCCTTTTAGTTGTAAAATTTTCAGATCATTATATTCTGAGGCTGTACAACAGCTTATTTAGTTTTTCCTTATTGCTAGAGGGTAATTTCCAGACTTTTGCTTTTACAAACAATGCCACAGAGAAGAACCTATGTTATATCTGTAATGCATCTCCACAGGATGAACTTCCAAGAGTACAATTCCCAGTTCAGAAGGTAAATGCATCTGTAATTTTGTAGTTGAAATCAAATTATCATTCATTCAGGATGTTCCATTTGGCATTACCACCGGCAATGTTTGCCAACATTTCTTGGCCCCAATGCTATGTGTCTCATGGCCTATCTAATAGAGGACAGGGCTTTATCAAATCTTTGAATATTTTTCCAAATTAAAAAATAGCAGATGATATTTCACTATGCTTTTTTGTTTGTATAAAGCAACAAAAGTTTATCTTCTCACAGTTTTTGGAGCTGGAAGTCCAAAAATCAAGGTATTGGCAATCACCATAATCCCTTGGAAGTCTCTAGAGGGTGGATCTTTCCTTTTCCCAGCCTCTACAGCCCCAGGCCTTGCTTGGCTTGTAGATGGATTACTCTAGTCCTTGTCTTCACATGGCTTTCTTCTTGTCTTTCTGGTCTCCATATGACTGTCTTTATACAAAGACACTAGTCATGTTGGATTAGGGACCCACCCTACTCAACTATGACCTCATTTTAACTAATTATATCTGTAACAACTCTATTTTAAAAGAAGATCACATTCTAAGAATTAGGTTTAGGACTCAGTATATCTTTTTGGGGGGAGTTGAAGTAGGTGAGACTTAATTCAACTCCAGACAGCACCCTATAAGTATCATCTGAATAGATAAAAAAGATGAATCTTGAACTGATGATTTTCATCAGTATAAATGAGATTGACTATAGCATATTCCATGTGAGAGATGAAAAACTAAAGCCAGGAGAAATATCTGTACATCCTTGTTTTGCTATGATTTTGAATTAATAGACATCCTTTACTAGCAATTAAAAAGAAACTAAGATAGACTCAAACACAATTCTCTAGGTATTATGTATTATCTGAGGAATGTATATAGAAGAAGTAGATCTCATATATGGATTCTCTAGGAACCAATATGAGCAGAAATAAAAAGGAATATCCAGGAGGGAGGAGAAAAGGCTTTCTCGCTATAAATATGGTGATAACCAGAAAAAAATGCTGTCTAGGACAGTATCTAATATTTTTTAATACTTTCAGTTTACTTTTAAACTGCATTTCTCTTATTGTGAATGAGGGAGTGCAATTCTGTATTTCCTTTTCAATGCGTTATCTTTCTATAAATGATCTTTGCTCTTTCTTAAATTCATTTGGTTGCCTTTTGGTTCTTAATTTCTGTAAGCCCTCCATATATTAGAGAGATTAGCTCCTATGATAAGTGTTGTAAATAGGTTTCCTCTTTGCTTTTTGGCTTTTAATGTCTTTATGATATGACATACCTGGTTATTTTTTGAATGCTAATTTATTAATATATCATTTTTGTCTACTGAATGCCATGTGTTGGTTAGAAATGAATTCCCTACATTTTAATTTTTCATAGGCTTATTGCTTTCAAAAGTTTCACTCATGAAATTCTATTTTATCACATTACATGGGGTTAAGAGATGTAAGAAGCAAGGTGGGAAAATTAGAAGCATATTTTGATGTAAATTTCTTGAACTTTAATTATGACAAAAATACTATAGAAAAGTATTTGATGCTTAAAATTATAGTCCCAACCCCAATAAACTGAAAATCCACAACTTTAATTATTTCACCAAGGATAACTTTTCATTGACATAGAAGTTGAGAATTGACTTTAGTAATTTTCTCTTTATTTTGGAATTATTTTGCTATAATAATATTTATAGACACGAATATTTATATTTGTTAAGCATTTAAGAATAGAATCTGAGCCTGAATAATGACAGTTAGTCACTTGCTTTTGCTGTATTTGGTACTAATGTACTATACATTTTTAGAAAATATTTTCTTGAAAACGTATTCCTTAAATGTTTTATTTCTCAATTTACCTGCTCATGTATATATTATTCAAGTTCTTTGTGAATAATTATAAATTGCATTGAAAAATCTTAAAAATCACATTGAAGTTAATAAAATAATTAAATAATTAAACACATTAAATACTTAAATACTCTGATTTTTTAAAATTGTAAATACTCAGAGGCAATCTTCCTTGTTTTACTTTCAATTGTGAATAAAGTAATGTTGATTTAGTTTGTTAATAAATTAATTTTATTTAATTATGAAAGTTTTTACATGTAGCCTTTAAAATAACACATTTTCCTGAAATTGAATGTCTTTCCACACCTAAGGCAGCCCTTTTATTTTTTTTCCATTTCATAAGTAAGTTTATAGCCTTGACTTATTACAAAATCATTATAAATTTTAGAGATACATTATAATAATGTGAAATATAATGGTGAAAGAATTTCATTTCATTTAGTAAAAAAAGCTCTAAGTACCACAAATAATTAAAGTACAGTCAAAATAGTTAGGAAAAAAACAGAAATGGATCTATGTATGTATGTTAGGAAAAAGAGAATGAAATAAGTGGATTTAATTTTATGTTATATCACACACATAATAAAATATACATACATGTTTTATATGTAATTTATAATTATATATATTAACATCAAGATATACATATCTTCATTTTTCTTTATGAACACTTAAGCATGAAATATACTTTTGTATTTCTTATTCACATATATTATGTAATTTTAATCTTTATATTTCAATCTCCTGAGCAAAAGTTTAAACTTCAGTAATACAGAAAAATAGTCTAGTGCTCAAAATAAATTTTTATCTATAATTTTAATCAAAATACATCATACCCTTTCCAGGGATCTAGAAAGAAGTGCTGTATCAAAGATATTCTGCAGAGACTTACACATTTGGATTGATAAATATTAAAAGGATTAGTCCTAGCATTTGTAGTATAATTATTCTATTAACCATATTGGTACTCCACTCTAATGTCCTTGATGAACATTTTACCTTTAAATGTACAAATGATCATTTACCCAATGAATTGTTCATCTTTAGCATCAAATATTTTATATGTGTACCTAGGAATTACAAACAAAAAAGCACCAAATGCCAATAGATGATATAAATATATTTGAAAATTACTGGCTCAAATGAAACCTGTTGTTGATTTAACATAATCAAAGAGATATTTCCTTTTGGAGGTACACCTGAATAAACTATGCAAAGCTCTGTGTGTTGAAAACATATCAGTTTGTAATTGGATCTTCCTTGAGTCTGTTCAGACATGCACAATAGGCATGGCTTTTGCTCTTGCAATTACCTTAAAATTAATGAGGAAAGGAAAATATCTAGTGTAATATCTTTCTTTTCATAATACATTTTTTTACTCTTCTTGATTAATATTTATCAATCCAAATGTAAGAAAATGCATAGCCAAATGAAAAGTAGAAGTTCAAATTGCCTTTTAAATTATTTGATTTCCACTATTAAAGAAAACCTAAGGGAGAAAATCAAAAGAATAATTTCTTTTTTATTTCCAGTGAACATTTTTAGAATTCAGAAACAAATAGAAAATATTTTTAATTCGTATATTTGACAAAAAATTACCTCTATAACCCTTCTCTAATCTCTCGGCCCATCAATTACGTTGTTTATATTAACATATACCTACAGAAATATGTTTTCAGCTTTATTTCTCTTGCATTTTTTAACATTAAAAGAGAATACACTTCTACAGATATTCATTTCATATAATCACTATATTCTAACTTTTCATGATGGATACATTGTTGAATAGAGTTTATTTTTAATTTATTTTAGAAAATATAGCTATTAAGAAAGTGAAAGTCGCTCAGTTGTGTCCGACTCTTTGTAACCCTATGGACTGTAGCCTGTCAGATTCCTCTGGCTATAGAATTCTGCAGGCAAGAATACTGGAGTGGGTAGCCATTCTCTTCTCCAGGGCATATTCCCAACCTGGGGACTGAATCCAGATCTCCCGCATTGCAGGCGAATTCTTTACCATCTGAGTCACCAGGGAAGCCCTATTAAAAATTTAGAAACATAATTTCCCCAAAGTATAATTTATTGTACTCTCCTCTCAAAATCTTGGGAATATAAGCAATTCCTAACTTATATTTTAATAAACAATTATGATTTTTTTGATGTGTTTGGCTCTGGCTTCTATTTAACAGAGTTGTTCTAAAATTTAAGAAAAAAATACTGAAATGTGTTCCTCTCCATCATTCTACCATCCAGTGTACTATCTGAAAATAGGATGCTTGTCACAATGTAAGGACTAATAACAATGTGGGTTATTGTGTGTGTGTGTGTGTGTGTGTTTATTTTCATCTACACTAACACTGAAAACATGAAAATTTATGAAATGAAACTGTTTATGCAATTCATTCATATTTTTAGACTAAGACTTGAATACCTCGTAAGTGCTAAGTATATCTTTGTTGATCAGATGTTTTTCATTAGTGACTCAGACAGTAAAGAATCTGCCTGCAATGCAGGAGACCCATACTATCCCTGGGTCAGGAAGATCCCCTGGAGAGGGGAATGGCTACCCACTCCAGTATTCTTGCCTAGAGAATTCCATGGACAGGGGAGACTGGCAGGCTGCAGTTCATGGGGTCACAAAAAGTCAACACGACTGAGCAACTAACACTTTCACTGTCTGAGACGTACACTCTACTGTTAAATCTTATAGCTCATAACCAGAATATCTATTCATGTTCAAAGCCATCTAAAGTTATCGGATAACTACTAAATGAAGTATTTAAATATTTCCATCACATTTTCAAAGAAAATATGTTAGATGTGCAAATAAGCTTTAATGCTAAAAAGAACCATAACTCTGTACTGACATTGCAGATATCTTCAAGTGTGTTACTTCTTTAATCACACTTTGCATTTAATTGCATAGTTTACACTTAAAAATCACTGAAATTGGTTTAGAAGAGCCTTATAAAACTTGATTTTTCTAAATTATGATTTTAAAAATTGAAATAAATATCAGGTTATGATGTACCACTACAAGTTTTAACACATCTGTAAATTTTAATTTATATCAATTTCAATTAAAATACCTAAAAATGAAGAATTTATTTTTGAATGGGTTTTGCATACCATTTGAAAATTTGATGAATAATTACTCTGAATATATGAATTTTTTTACTTTTAATCTAAGTAACCTATGTAAGTATTGTCATAAATAATAATTTTCTGGTTCCTCTGATGAAACAGGCTGAGGAAATTTCTTGGTAGTTGAAGTGCCACAGAGAAATTTTCTAATAATCCCGAATTTTCATAATCATGACTAGTGACTTTAAATTTTGATTTGTTAGCTCTCAAAATCGTATTTAGTCTTCTAGGACCATTCCACCTCAGTTCAGTGTGGTTCTTAGAAGAAGGACTAATGTTACGGTCACTAGAATTTAAAAAAATCAGCTAATATTTACACAGGGCTTTCAGAAATTCTGAAATATTTAATAATGAAAAGGATCAATATAAGAAAAGATTAGTAGAACAGCCTCAGTTTGTTGTATCCCTACATGGGGGATCTAACAAATAAATATCAGGTTACAATGTTCCACTACAAGTTTTAACATTTATATCAATTTCACTTAAAGTACCTAAAATGAAGAATTTATTTTTTGAATGGGTTTTGCATACCATTTGTATACCATTTATATCCCCTTATACCATTTATATATATATTATATCCCCTATGTAGGGATATAACAAACTCTGTGGCTATTCTACTAATCTTTTCTTCTATTGATACTTTTCATTATTATGGATTCCAGAATTTCTGAAAGCCATGTGCAAATATTATCGAAGTTTTTTAGGTTCTGATGACCATAACATTAGTCCTTCTTCTAAGAACCAGACTCAACTGAGATGGAATGGATGAGCTTACATGGTGGCTCAGATGGTAAAGAATTCACCTGCAATGTGGGATACCTGGGTTCGATCCCTGGATTGGGAAGATCCCTGGAGAAGGAAATGGCTACCCACTCCAGCATTCTGTCCTGGAGAATTCCTTGGACTCTATAGTCCATGGGATCACAAAGAGTCAGACATGACAGAGACTTTCACTTCACTTCACTTCACTTACATAGGGGATAGGAAAACAACATAGCAGCAATTAATAGAGACTACAAACAAAAGTCATAGCATCTAACCTCAAATAGCTCTCCCCATATATATCTATAAAGAGCCAACACATTATTAGACATTCCATTGACAACTGAATATTGTAATTTGTTTTTGTCTTTTTCAGAGTTGTTTTGTAGAAAGTCAAAGAGTAATTGTTATGCCTGTATTAGGCAGAGAAAATGTGTGACCATGGCAATGTGCCAGACTGAACAATATTATCATGAAATCTGGTGGGGAAAAATGGCGCCACGGGATAAAGTAGATTATGAGGAAAATATGAGTTGGAGAAATGATAAGAAGAAAGAGAGCTGCTGAGAAGCAAAATTCTATTCATATTGGATGCAAATCCTTTCCCTCTTCAAGGAAGGAGAACTGAAAGAGAGCCTCTCTCCCCAGAAAGAAGGGGGAAAGGTTGTTGTTGTTTCTTTTATCTTGACTTGTGGCAGTGGTTTAGTCACTAAATCAAGTCTGACTTCTCAGACCCCATGGACTATAGCTAGCCAGGCTCCTCTGCCCATGGGATTCTCCAGGCAAGAATACTGGGGTGGGTTGCCATTTCCTTCTCCAAGATCAGGCTTTTATCATGCACAGAATAAATTCCTCAATATTCTCTGTTACTTATTGAAAGTTTGGGATTTTTAAGCATGAAGTGGGAAATCCTAGCCTGAATCACAAACGACAAAACCTGAAGACCCTTTTTTAAAAAGTGTTTGACAAACTAGGCATTTATTTCAGATTTTTTAGGATGCACTGTGCTAGAATCTCATTACCTTATTTGTGGATAGCAGCTTCCTCATCTCTCGGCCTTTAGACACTTTCCCTATGATTTATCCTGGGGATAGTGCTGCCATGTTACATGAATTTCTTCATCAAGGGTTTTTGAGAGAATAAAATCCAAATGTCAGCTTGTGATTTAAGCAGGAGTTTACAAGCCCCAGTACCAGCCTCCCTTTCCAGTGTTATTCTTTCCTGTGTTTTGTCATGTGCTAGATGCTTCCTGTAAGTTCATCTGTAAGTTCATCTTCCTGTAAGTTCATCATTCGTATTCCCCATGCACGTAACATTTTCCCACTTCCTTCATTCTCGGAAGAAAGCAATGTTATGTTGGCTAACAGATAGGTGCCAGACTCTGTGCTAGACCTTTTCCCATATATTAGATGAAATTGCTGTTATACAAGATGAGCATTATTTAATCCTCAGCTTTATACAGCCAAGGAACCTGAGGTTTTGACTTGCTTCTGATGATGTTACTATGAAAAGACAGAGCAGACTCTGGAAAGAAGTTGGCCTGAATCAGTGTTTACCCCTCTTTTTTGTCACACCACCAACCCGTGTTATTTATTCTTTTATAACAGGTTCTTCCCACATATTAATATCCACACTCAGGTTTTTCTTCTCAACAGAGCTTTTATTTTTTTTCTCTCAATTCATTTAGAAGATAATCTCTGTCTTCAGTAGATTATTATAGGAGTTTTAGATCATAAATATTTATCATAATTATTATTAATGTTCACAACCTATTTTTACTAAAATTAGAAGACTTCTACTAGGACGCTCTCTATTTGTAAGTTGAATATATGTCTCTTTAAATTTTGTATCCTAGTGAAGCATATATAATAACCTTCAGTCAATCATGAGCATAAGTTTTTGAAAGAATGGCTAGCTGTTTCCTATGAATACTCCTAAAGCTCTGTACAATTATTAATACAGTAATATTTTAAAAAAATAACCATCATAGTGCCGTGCATTACTGTTTGAGTTTTCTGATGATGAATATAATGGCCATGAATTGACCTTTCCTAGGACAGTCATTATAGAGAGCTCAGTTACCATTATATTTCTAAAATATTGGTTAATTTTCAGTGGCTTGTGTCAAATGCCAGGTCAGGACTGGATGCCTCTTGCAGAGATTTTTTATGAGGTGCTTTTTTTTCCACTGCCACTTTCTCACCCTTGCACAGTGTGTCTAGCCACAAAATCACATATTCCTGTGACTCGGAGCCTCCTGAAGCAAAGACATTAGCAGTGGGGGTCTTTTATGACACCATATATATTCTTTCAGGGTTTATTTAACTCCTTTTGCATCAGTAGGTGGTAATATTATTTACTGCTACTATATTAAAAACATAGAAGCATCAATAACATTAATGCAGATTTTTACTAGTGATTGCCTCTAACTGAATGCCCTTGACATCAGGATTGGTGTAGAATATTAAAATAACATTGACATGAATATTTAATATAAGAACTTGCATATAAATCATGGTTTCAAAATTTAATATATCTGATGGTAATAATTAAGTTCATTATAAAAAGTAGAGAAGATAAGAAATGATAGGACAAATGATTTCTGTATATGAATTATCTTATATGAATATGAAAGTAGTAACTGAAAAATGGAAATTTAATTAAAGTCACTCAGTATCTTGAATGAATCATAAAGAACACAATTCAGCCTGCTTTACCAGGGGTATATTTGAGATATTTTATTAGTTATTAAGGGAGGGTTTTCCTAATTTTATTCGATTGTTTGTTGTTACATGCCTTTAATATAACTGGTAAAATTAACAGACTATTCCTGCAAATTAGAAACACAAGAGATGTCATCCTTTAAAGAATGTGCAGTGTCTAGAAAAACAATTCCCCAAAATATACAAAATCATGATCCTAACAATTAAATAAGAGCTGTTACCAAAATTACTAGATTCTGATCTCTTTTAAGTCAAATTTAATTTTTAAATATTTAAATAGAACATCCTAGAATCAATTTCTGTGCAGAAATGAGAATAAAGACATGAGTTAGTCCCTTCTGGCAAAAGTTATTCAGCATTTTATTATTGGAGGACTAATTTTAAGTAGTTGAGAGTAAATTGTGTTCAGTTTATTTATAAAAAAGAAAATAGTAGTTGTTAGAATGTCACTCCATAAAGATTCCATTAATAGGTCGATCTGATCAGTGATGGTTCCTGTTAGAATACTAAAATAATGACCAGAGAATCAACTGAGTCTACCTGGATACCTAGCTGATATTGACAACTCCTGAGGGGATATCACAGTAAAGAGAGTCTTGGCCGCAGATGTAGTAGAAACTGGATTCAAATCCCAGCTTGGCTATTTAGCAACTTTTGGAGATTATCAAATTGCTTATCCTTTTCAAGCTGCTCTCCTTATCAATTATATAATAATTGGGCAACCTGTTGGACGAGATTGCTCTGAGAGCTAAATATGTCCACATGGAAAATCAATAGCATTGTACCAGGTGCAATTTGACATCAAGCAGCAGTTGTTATTATGATCTGATGAAATTATTGAATAGGTTGACTTTAGAGAGACTGTTTGCTAAAAACTAGAAAGCAATAGGGGAACTAAATAGAGTGCTTACCCAAAAGATAAGATCAAATAACCTTGTAGAAATTAATTTTCATTTCTTGAGAGAAAAATAAAAGCAATAGATACTATTTGAAAGCTAATAATTATTCCTCCCTCCCTAGTTGCAGAATCTATAGCCTCGGATGATTTATTCTAGTTCTAGGAAGTTGATGTTTTCATTCTTTATAGCAGATTGCAGTGTCCTCTCAGAAGATACGTTTTGGACCTCACTGAGCTTGTTCTTCCGTATCAGTCCTGAAATGTCAATTGCAAATACCTTTGTACTTCTCTTTCTGTAACTTTACTAAGATTAATCAGTAAGCGATTAAGTGTCTCTGTTCTGACTGTAAAGTTCATCAGGACCTCTTAGTCTTTATCATCTACTTTAACCCCAATTTCTATTTACTGTTATTACTGTAATGGTGATTACTATTTGTTACAGAACAAATTTGTGTTGCCCTTGAAGTTTTCTTGCAGTTCTATTCTAAAAAACTTTTGGTTTTTTCCTAACACTTCATGATTACTTTATGTTGAAAGTAGGAAGAGATGTTTCTAGCTCTCCATGGGCTTAAGAGGGAAAAGAATCGCTTCTAAAGTGCTGACAGAAAAATTATTTTTTGGTCAATTTATCTGCCTTTTATTCCAAATGCCCCACCAGACTTCAAAAAAATCAAAGTGACCACTCACCCTGGGGCTGCAGCTTTTTTTCCAGACTCCTGGCCATGCCTTTACTACTCAATGATTTCACTCCCTTCAGATATAATTAGTTTAATACAAATGTAAAAATAACTAACATTTTAAGAGTCAACTAGGCACTGTGATAAGCCCTTTGCCTATAATATATCATTTGCTATTACATGTATATGTTAATTTCTAAATGAATTAAACATATCTGCATCATTTAGATTAGACTAATATAGTACATCCAAGCTAAAGAAGACCTAGCAACAGAATTAATTGTAAAAATATGTATAAGTTCAAGGCAACAATGTTTAAACCTCACATTTACCTTCCAAAAAATTAGTTTTTATTGCCAAAGCCTTGAATTGAGAAGGATTTTGAGTCCTTATCCAGTCCTTACAGAAAGACAGTAATTGTATTAATTTCCTATGACTGCTGTAACAAGCTACCACAGACTCGTTCTTGTTCAGTCACTCCGTCATGTCTGTCTCTTTGTGACCCCATGGACTATAGCACTCCAGGCTTCCCTGTCACCATCTCCCAGAGCTTGCTGAAACTCATGTCCATTGAGTCAGGGATGCCATCCAACCATCTGATCCTCTGTTGTCCCCTTTTCCTCTTGCCTTCTGTCTTTGCCAGCATCACGGTCTTTTCCAATGAGTCAGCTTTTCGCATCAGGTGGCCGAAGTATTGGAGCTTCAGCTTCAGCATCAGTCCTTCCAATGAATATTCAGGGTTGATTTCCTTTAGGATTGACTGGTTGGATCTCCTTGCAGTCCAAGGGACTCTCGAGAGTCTTTTCCAACACCACAGTTCAAAATCATCAATTCTTCAACGCTCAGCCTTCTTTATGGTCCAACTCTCACATCCATACATGACTATTGGAAAAACCATCACTTTGACTGTATGGACCTTTGACAGCAAAGTAATGTCTCTGCTTTTTAATATGCTGTTTAAGTTTGTCATAGCTTTTCTTCCAAGTGATTGGATTCACAGAAATATTGTATCACATTTCTGGAAGCCAGACCTCTGAAATCAAGGTGTGGGTAGGGCTGCATACCTTTCAGAAGCTGTAAAGAAAAAGTTGTTCCTTGTCTCGTCCAGCATCTGATGGCTGCATTTGTTTCTTGGCTCTCACCTCTGACTCCTCTCGTACCTGTAGCTAATCCTCTGCCTTTCTCTTTTAAGCATAGTTGTGATGGCATTTAGAACCCACCTGGGTAATTCAAGATGATTGTCATCTCAAAATCTCTAATTTAATCATAATCTGTATAGACCTTTTTCCAAATAGGATATATCAGCAGGTTCCTGGGATTAAGATGTGGGCATATTTAGTAATTCATTATCAGCCTACCACAATAATTGCTTAGCAGTCTCCACCATGAGCAAGGGGAAGGAGGGTTGGTGGGTGTAGCATGCATGATATTTTTTCCTCAACAGTGACTTAATCTGTCATTTAACAAATAAGTTTTAGGTTATGTGACTTGCCCAAATTTACCTTATCAGAACTTATCAGAACTCCAATAGGAAGCACGTGGTATATTAAGTTTGAATAATGGAAGAGACTTTAGCAAAGGGGTTTTTATAAAGAAATTATAGGCTTAAGGAACACTAGCATAGACTGTTGAAGCCTCTCAAGAATAGTAACAGAACAGTTAGGCATGAAGGAGTGAGAGAATTACCACTGTGACATTTAGTAGAAGGCTCAGGGAAATGGCAGGTGAGGGATAAATACTAACCTCACTGCCTTCTTTCTTTAGTCCTCTGCTGCTTATTATTATTGACTGAATTCAAATTAAACCAATAGAGAGACAAGGTAGCCTGTTGTCATTCATTTCGATCTATTTTGCTGGGCACATGGCAAAATGTGAAAGGATGGAGAATGAATCTGGAGGGGCAGAGAGAAATATGCAGGTCAATTCCACAGATCACTGGCATCATAGCTGGGAGAATAATGTAACTGTCTTTATTACAAAATACAGTGCAATTTTCAACATGTCAAATTTAACTCAAGTGTTTATTGAGTACATGCAAGGTTAAAGCTATCTATGTAGCACTCTGAAAAAAAATGCTAAGGATTTTTTTTTTTTTTTTTTGCATATTATAGCCAAAACAGACTGGAGTTAATGGAAAAATCAGCATTCTTTTTACACCAGCAGTGTGAGTCTGAACTTGACTAGAAGTCAGCTTAAAAATATATGGGAGGATATAGATTTGAGCTACATTGAAATAAACAGTAAATGGGACTTGGCACAATATTACTCTTAGATATGGAATGGAATGGAAGAACTCGGAAAAGATAATACCAAATAGGAATCCAAGGTTTAAAAACCAAATCAGAATATATTTCTGGAACTTAGAAAATTGGTAAAAGTAGCAGACAAGCTTTTATGGAGAAATGTACTTTGTGTCTTAAATTAGAGATCCAGTATATCAGGATGACAGCAAGGCATTTGAAATCCTGGGATGAGTTTGGGTGGGAGGGTGGAATATAACACAGATTCTGTTTATTTATTAATAAAACTACATTGCTACCTTAGTATGAGCCATATACTATATGAGAATTTGATAACTTTATCAGCTAATATTACTACTTTCAGATAAATCATTAGAGATGATAGACATGTAACAAATCTACTAAAAATGGAATATGTACTATGATAGGGGAGATACACATATATAAAGATCTACTAGTTTTTACTCAGAGGTGACTGTTGAAATTATAGGAGTTGGAAAAAAAAAAACAGATTGGAATATGGGCACAGTATAATTCTTATGCTTGGATATTTTTGACAGATATTTTACACAGGTTTGGATTTTGGATATGATCATGATGAATTTTGCTTGCCCTCTTTTAGATGGTAATGTTGCTATTTGTAGGTGCAAAGTATATCAAATCATGAGAAACCTCAGAACTGTGCAGTTGACTCCATATGTTTTTGATAACTCTGTCATACTTCTTAAAGTTATAAGATATAAGGATGCAAGAGGTTATAGATGAAACCATAGGCTACCAGGGACAAAGCCACGATAGAATTTCCACACTTAAGATATAGGAGGGAAAAGCAGGTTCCAATAACTGTAATAAAAATACTCAAAAATTCTACCTTGTATAAATTATTCATAAAGTTCTTAATTGTGCAGCACTGATAAGCGTTATCTAGGTCTAAGATTCAGACAGCAAATGGGTGAGTGATGAACAGAGGTGGAAAACTGCTGACTCCAAAAGTTAGAAGGATCCGCATATGATTGTTCCTGTTCACAAAAGTGATACCAGGGACTGGAAAAGAATGTCACTGAGCAATGTAGCCCCACTTAAACTGATGGCGTATTAATTCAGTCTAATTACTGCTCACCTACTTGCACTAGTAAATTATTATTTATTCTAGACATGAGCGAACAGATGCAGATTTCATTTATTTTATTATCTGGATACCATCTGCAGCAGAACTGATTTGTAAAACATTATTATGGACCAATAATTTTATCTCATTTTTCATCACTGCCATCACCATTATCTTCTTTGTTCTCTACATCACCATCACCCCCTCTATCTTTAGGAGAGGCAGTTGTTTTAAACATTCAGAAATCTGCTGACTGTTACATTAAGCACAGTTTTATATGTCTCTGTTAATTGTTTATTATTTTTTTCTCTATCCCCCTTTTTTATCTTCCTTATCCCTGATGCAGTGAAAATTTCCCCATTTTCAGCTGGAGGGTATTGAATTAATGGTCCATTGACATAATGAAACAGTGAAAGTTTGGCTGAAGTAAACATTTTTCATAAACAGAATCGCTCATAAGTTTTCAATGACCATATTTTTTTTTCTTTTTGTGAAACTCCTAACCAACATGAGTGAGAAAATAAGTTTAAGTGCCAAGGTATAAACATCTGAAGGCTGAGCAAAATGATGCCTTAATGTGACAAATGGTATTGCTCACTTTTATTATTGCATCGAAATGTCTTTCCTTCAGAATGAAATAGAGATACAGATAGCATAGGCTAGAGAATAATGGCACACATGCTTCAGAGATTTTTATCCATGCCCTGGTCATCCCTTGATAGTTTAAAAAAAAAAGTCCTTAATTCCAACCAGACTTCATTGTAAAGAAAGATCTTCTTCCTTTAGAATTTCCAGTGTAACACCTGTTACATCCTTCCTCTCTGTCCAATGAGAAAAACTATTTAATTCACCTACAAGAAAAATTTTGTAAAGCCAAACAGAAATAAGAGACAGAAAATAATTTCATTTCTGGAAAAATAGTTAACACATCTGTCAACTTGTATGTATTCCAGTGGCCTTCGGTGATATGTTCTAATGACAGCAGCAAAGATTCCAAAACTGCTTCCAAAGGCCCCACACAGAGTTAGGTAGCAGAGGACGTTATTAATTTTAACTGAGTAATTTATTGAAACCCAACACTCCATTATTAAAATATTGGATTTCTTTCCCCTTTCCATCCCCCTCATCACACTAAATGAATCCACATTCTTTTCTCTTTATTTCTTCCCCTTTCCCCCAAAAAAGCCATCTGCTATTTCCTTTATGAAAAAAATAAAACCTACAATTAGTGTCCTGTTCATCTTTTCTTTTTCAGAAAAAGAGGACTATTATGCAAATACTCTGCAATTTGGTTTCAAATACTCTTTGTAGTGTGATGAGCAATTTTCTTTAATACAACCCCAGCTTTTTTGCCAGGACTTACTAATAGATTTTTTTTTTTAAAGAGAACTTTCATGCGACTTTTTTACACTCTTCTGTTGCAAACTTTTCACATGCATATTTAGAATGGAAATATTACTCCTTGAGTTCTAAAAGAAAAAAAAAAAGTTTGTATATTTCATCCTGAAAAAGGCCAAAATAATCTTAAAGTCTTTCTTGTTTCTTAAATTTCACCATGTTCTGTATCTTAGGAAATGGCCTATACCAAATAATATAGGAAATCAGAGAAATATATTTTCTTTGACTTTTTCTGAAAGCATATTGTAAGTGATGGCAATTTATCTATAAGTGCAAATTTTTGTTTGAGTTGCTCCTTAGGGACTGAAGTATGATTTGATCCAATTCATTCAGGTATGGCTAAAGTCAGGTGTTTGGCACCGCCTTCTTGTTAGTAAGATAAGCATCTACAGTTCAAAGTGCTGATGGAACTGAAATGTTAAAACTGCAGTGTTTTTACCGTCCTAGGAAATAGCACTGTTCTAAGAATCAGAAAGCCTAAGTCTTAACTCTGATCCTTCTCCTTACTCATATGAGCCAGGGCAGTAATTCTGCTCAGCCTTGGCTTCCTTATGTTACAGCAGAGAATGGCTGCCTCCTTTGACTGCTTCCTAGAGTTACAATAAGGATCAAACAATGGTGGTTGCATGTTACTTCTTTTGCAATAGAATGATAGAGACATACAATAGATGGAGATGTTTCAGAGATTCTCAAAGTTCTATATCTCCTGCAGTAGCTTCACTACTTGCAGGAGCTTGCTACAAATGTAAATTCCTGATTCATTTCTAGACCTGATTATCTGGGAGTGGGGCTAGGAAAACCACGCTTTAAATGATAAACCTAAGTTGTTTGTAATGATAAATGCTAGGACGTGAAAGACGAGTCACAGAAGAGAAACAGAGAGAATACAATTAGGATATGTTTAATTTAATCTGATATCTAATATTTAATATCTAATTAAATATCTAATTTGTTACTTGATTGAGTTAGACAACTTAATTATGTTTTGCTTTTTTGTTGATGTCTGTGTGTATACTTATATGTGTGCATATCATAATTCAGTGAAGGAACCTCTGGTTCACACTTTTAATATTAACATTCATTACTATTTAATTAATAAAGTACTAGATTAAATAATAGATAATATAACTTGGCCAACATTTCTATTTGTACTCTCCTTATAATTGCATCAGTTTGTTTTGTTTCAACTGTTGACTGAAATATACAGGAAGTAAAACCAAAATGTTTCCACCTCATGGACCCCAATAGAGCCATATTAGTAGCGATAACTCAAATTTCTGGCTTTGCTGATTGTGTAGAAATCCCAACTTCAGTGGAAGTCTTCCCAAATAGTTTGGGAAGAGTTGCATGTCTCATATGAATTTGCAAGCCAGTCTGCCAGTTGCAGTCACCGAGCGGTACCTACAGTGTCCTTTCTCACCAGATCAGTCCCTACCTGGAGCTTCTCTTCTCTCTGGGACACCGAGAGGTCCTATCCCAGCATCACTGACTGATCACCCGAGGACACCACTGACCTTATGTGACCTTGTGTTTCTCGGTGGTCCCTGGGCTGCCAGTTCTCAAGGTGTTATGTTGGTGGTGGACTCAGCAAGAAAGCAGAGAAACCAGTGGTGCTCCCTTTCATTTTCTTACTTGTCTGGTTCCTTGTGGCTGCTGGGGAGGGAGAAATTGGAAGACCTCATCTGCTTGGAGGTCAGCTGAAAAACAATTTCAGCTTCTATTCCCAAAGGCTCAAAAATAAAGTCCTTTGAGTGACGCTGAAGTCCCCTTACCAGCTTATTTCTTCTGTGTGGCCTCCTATCTCCTTTCTCCACATGAGTTCATAGTGCCCCACTCTTCCTTCTTCAAAAAATAAAACATTATAATTCACATAAGACCTTGGTTGGATCCAGTAAAATCCATATACTCCATCAGGCTCACCCATGATTATGAATTATCTGAGCTCAACTGACTCTGCTGAGCTCAACCCTACTAAAGAGTAGTGGAGATTACAAGTGAATAGCCTTTGAGATAATAATCCTCTCAAGCTATCTTCTCAAATAACTTTAAGATAATATTAATAAAAGTCAAATGGTTCTAGATGGTTGTGCTCCTGTTTAGTTGCTTCAGCCATTCATCCATCTTCTTATATCTTTTCTAGAGTAAGATATCCTACCCCAGTCTAAACTGGCTACTGTATCAGGTGCCTGTGCAGTTTTGATTCTGAGTATCCCTTTACTGTCATTTCCTTGTTTTCACAATTAAGTGCACTTTTTAAAGTGCCCTCCACTTTGTATTAAATGAGCACATCTAACAGATAAAGGAAACATATGAGATAATCTTTTTTAAGAACAGACATGCCCATATATTCACTCACTTGGTTCAAATTTTGCTGGATATAGAATTTGAGATTTAAACAAAACTTTTACAATTTTGAAGTCACAGCTCCATTTGGGAGAAGGAACTAGAGGGTGGCCTCGATTTTCACCATATATAAATTTACATGATTACCAGAGTGCTTCCTTATTTTTACCAGAGTACTTCTCTTTCCATTACCTAATATTCATAGTTTACAATCCCTTTGATTAAACTTCTCCTAAGGATGAAGGGTTAGGAATATCACCTGGAAAAGGGAATGGCTACCCACTCCAATATTCTTGTCTGGAGAATTCCATGGACAGAGGTTGGCAGGCTACATCTTTGGGGTCACAGAGGGTTGGACACAACTGAGCGACTAACACAAACACACACAAGGATGAAGGAGCTCTGTGGTCTAAGTGCTTCCTAAATGGCCTTGAAACAGTCCTGATGAAGTCAGTCCCTCCTACTCCATTTATGTACAGTGGTTTGTGGTGTAACACGACTGAGCCTGTGGTGTGTACACCCTTGGTGTAAATTGGATTAATTTTCACTTTCTCACCTCCTAAGTTAGGCTTCAGATTTTCTATGTTTGCTAAGTCAGTTACTACTAATAAGCCACTTTCTACTTTTAGTATTCCATCCCCATTGCCTCTTCTTGTGATTGTTGGTTTCTGGCTTTTTATTGATTCATTTATTATTAAAATGGTGGAATTAAGAGGAAAATGAAAGTAAACGCGTGTATCAGTTTACCATGCTGTCTTAAAGAGAAGCTCAGTACAGCTTTTTATCCTTGGTTATTTGAAAAATGTTAAAGCTACAAAAAACATTCAAAAAGAGTATGATGAACATTCTTATACCTGCATATAGGTAAACTGATTGATAATAAATTGCCATATATGTTATCAACCACTCTGTGAGTGTGTGTATGTATAAGGTTGTATCAGTTTCAAATTGGAGTAAAGACACTTAAAATAGCTTTTAATTGAAAGCTAACTTTAGGATGGGCTAAATATCCATCATATGTCCACCCTTTATCTTCATTATGCAAAAATGCTTTTATGATTATGAAAAAGAAGTTAGAACTGTTTTCTCACTTCATGAAATAACAAAATTGGAGTAGACAAATTTTTACAATCTCACTTAGCTCTCAAATTTTATGATTCTATTTATAAGATATCATTTATAATTTTGAAAATGAAATAAATTTGAGTAAAATCAAAGGTTATGGAGTAAAATGTCTTATTAAAATGTTTATTTTTCTGCATAAATTCATAGTAGGCATATTGTTAGATAGGGAGGCATATTATTTGTAATTGTTTACATTGATATCTATAATTTACAAATTACCCTTATGATGTCTGAATCCATATCAATAATGAATGAGTTAATTTTGAATGGCTATTTTTGTAACTCTGGGGGCTTCCCAGATGACTCCGTGCTAAAAAATCTGTCTGCCAATACCTGCCAATGCAGGAGACCCAGGTTCCATCCCTGGGTCAGGAAGATCCCCTGGAGAAGGAAATGAAAACCCACTTCAACATTCTTGCCTGGGAAATCACATGGACAGCGGAGTTCCGTGGGCTATGGTCCATGGAGTCGCAAAAGAGTCAGACATGACTCAACAACTGCTGCTGCTGCTAAGTCACTTCAGTCGAGTCCGACTCTACGCGACCCCATAGACAGCAGCCCACCAGGCTCCACAGTCCCTGAGATTCTCCAGGCAAGGATACTGGTGTGGGTTGCCATTTCCTTCTCCAGTGCATGAAACTGAAAAGTGAAAGTGAAGTCGCTCAGTCGTGTCCGACTCTTCGCGACCCCATGGACTGCAGCCTACCAGTCTATGGGATTTTCCAGGCAAGAGTACTGGAGTGGGGTGCCATTGCCTTCTCCGGACTTAACAACTAAACAACAATAATTCATAACTTTGAGCCACCTTGTGCAAATAATTGTATTGTATAGATAATTGAACTCTAGAACCAAAGATCAAAGGTTAAAAATCCACAATATAATTTAGGATTCAACTTAATTTGGCAGTAAATAAAATCTAATATTTTTCACATTGCAGAAGAGAAAATACTACTATTAAATTTGCATGCAGTTATTATATAATATTTGCCATTCTAATAAATATAGTCTAATTTCCATTTATTTTCACTTGAATTAAATCACTTTAGAAATATAATGGCTACAGTAATGTCTTTTCTCACTTTTAATTGATTCCATTTTATGAGAGTACCTTTTCAAAATCATTATCAACAGTGTCAGTACAGTGCAAGTCACTGTCATGGCAAAGAACTTTGAGTTGAAGTAATGGTATCATTCATTTTTTTGTTTAGGAAGCCCTAATCATGGCGAGTATGGACCATCCACACTTGGTTCGATTACTGGGTGTGTGTCTGAGCCCGACCATTCAGCTGGTGACGCAGCTCATGCCCCACGGCTGTCTGCTGGATTATGTCCACGAGCACAAGGATAACATCGGCTCGCAGCTGTTACTTAACTGGTGTGTCCAGATAGCGAAGGTACGTGCCCATCATTTCTGCCTTTATACTTCCTAATCTACTACAGTTCGGGTATTTTCAATCTACTTAAATGAATTGCATCTGCTATAATAAAGGTAGGGAGATATTTACATTCAAATTACAGATCAAACTCATCGTCTATTTATATAATTTGGTGCTATTGTATGTGCTGTTTGTGTTATATTGACCAGATGCCAGAACAAATAACTTCTTGGTCAGGAGGAAACAAACTGATATACTGGATTCGCTGGACTTTTTTGTGTTTGGGTATTGTTTAGTAATGGATTCAAGGAAGAAAAGATTGAAAGTTTGAATTGCTCCATTTGCAAATGATTTTATTAGGATAGCATGCATGTTCAATTCTCAGAATTACAAATGATCAAATTCTAAATATCTTCCTAGACACTTTGATAATTTGCAATTGGTCTTTTATAGTTGTTTTTTGTGTGGGTTTTGTTGTTGTTGCTTTTTTTTTTTTTGGCTTTTTCGTTCCAGAACAGGGTCGCAGGCATATATGTATATATATATATATATATATATATATATATATATATATACACACACACACACACACTTGTGTGTGTGTGTGTGTATGATATGGTGTGGATCTCATACCTGGGAGGGTGGAGGGAGATGGATGTTGGTGAACTAGAAAACATGTACTCATATAGTCCCTTGGGACTATAGTTTTTCTCACCAGAGTTATCAGATCTTCAAAATATTTAGGAAGGGGCCAGAATTCTAGATTTTTCAATGTGATTTATCTAAATGAAAATCTTGGCTCAAACTTCTAAAGCACTCTGGGAGTCAAACAAAGCTTTCATGTCCTGCAGTCCACCAGCATGCAACTTTGGTATGTATATTCATGTTCAAAGAAACCATTTAAGATTATCTATACCAATAATATCTCTTGAAAATGTTCTTCAAGATAAATAGGTCTGAGATGAGTTTCAATTCACTGTGTCAACTCTTGTTTACCTCAAAATATTACCTGATGTTCTATAAATTCTACAGATCTGTTCATTTTAGCATTTGTATAATATAAATGACAAAATGTTAATCCAGTAGTTTTAGTCTATTTCTTTTTACAATCTAAGAATGAATAAAAATACATCATCCAAAGCAGAAATTTAAGATAACTCTTAAAATGCAAATCCCCCAATTCAAGGGAAAAGCCCACTTTGGTTTTCTGTACCATAAATCTCCATATAGTTTCCTTACGGACCATGTATTACAATTTTGTGAATATTATATGACAAACTCACAACTGAGAGGATTCTTTATGGTAATGAAGTTTGAAATATCACTCTTCAAAAACTGATTTACTTATCTAAGAACTTCTATAATTTATAAGGTGAGCTAAATATGCAATAGAAATTCTCAAGTCATCCTAGCAGTGTAAATGAAAACAAAACTAAATTTTGAACTTCTTAACTATTTTCTATATTTCCTGCAGTCTTCTTCATAATTTAGGTTTTGTCCTTAGGGATTCATGGCATTAATATATCATTTATGCAAGACCGTACTCTCTAATAATAGAAACTACTTTGAGTTCCCTGAATAATCACACTGCTTTAAACTTTCCTGCCTTTGTAAATGACATTCCTTCTGCTTAGAAATCTCTTCTCAGAGCATCTTGATTCACATAACATGATCTTTTATATCCATCAACACTGGTTGGGCTCCCTCCCCTTGTGAAGTCAACCTTATTTTCTCTCTAAACAGAAGTAACTTTTTTTTCTCCTCTGTTAGTTTGGTCATTGGTATATTGAACACATTTGTACCACTTAAATGTTATACCACATGTTTATATGACTCTGACTGTATGGCATATATATTTAGTCATTAATCTTTTCATAAATATGTGTGGACACCTACCACACATTATACATACTGAAATGTCTAGTGGTAGGACAGATGTTCAACAAATAAGACAGCTAGGTATTGGATTAAACAGTTTGATTTGATTTAGTTTTTGAAGAAAAATAATCATAAAAGAGAATTAAGGGCAAACCCCGTTGAGTCCTGAGGGAGACTTTGGCTATTAGAATAAACTTAGGCAGAGAAAAAATTACAACAGAACCCTTTATATATATGGTGACCATGTAATTTTTCATCCAAATGAACAATTTTAAGAGTGAAAGGAGACTCTATTACTAGTTATGCCGGGACAACAGGCACACAAATGTAAACAGAGCAAGGTATGTGGTAATACTGAGTAGCATGAAAAATTTGAATTTTATTATAAATGCCATGAATATTGAAGTATTTTGCCCTGGAAATGATATAATCTAATTTATTCTCTAAAAAGATCATGCCAATTTATGTATGACGATTAGATTAAGGCAATGCAAGAACTGAAATGAAGATACAAGTTAGAAGTCTGGGAGTGGTGAAAATAAGAAGTGAGTGGAATTAAGATACTTTTTTGAGACAAATTAAGGTATTTTGATTACTGATGACTGGGTGGTGAGGGAGGGATATATGGTAGTGCTGTTGCCTGAGGTAGAGAAAGCCAGTTCAGTTCAAGATGTGGCAAATTGAAAAGGTTTATTGAACATAAAAATGGAGCTATCAAATAGGTAGTTGAATTTGGTCAAGTCTATGCATGTAGATTTAAGAGTTATAAATTGTCAAGAAGTCGGACATGACTAAAATATAGTGCACACACCCACATTATAAGTATTCAAACTTATGGGAAGATATGAGATTACCTAGTAGTTACTGACTTGGTCTGATTCCTGTTTTTTTCCCAGCACCTAAAATTGGGTTTTACGTGTAGGCAGCTATTCAATATTTATTTGGTAAATATTTTGAAGTCATAAAGAAAATGAAAACAAAAAACATCCTACCTGTAAGAAGGGAGTCCTTCTTTTATCTTTTATTCCTCATTTGGGGGCAGAATTGTGTAGTGGAAACAGCAATAGAGTCAAAAGGACTTACATTAGTATGCCAGTGCCCACTTTTTGGTTTTGTGAATTTGAATAAACTATTCAACCCTTTTGAATTTTCTGTGTATTTATGGAGTTAACAATTACTACTTTTTTCTTCATCTGCAAAATGAGCACAATACTGTCTACCTGTAGGAAGCTGAAAAATAATCCTCTGCCTTCAAATATGTTATGTCCTAGCCCCAGCTTCTGAGGACATGTTAATTTAGATGTTAAAGGGCATTGTGCTGCTGTGATTAAATTAAAGATCTTGAGATAAGGAGATTATCCTGGATCATCCAAGTGGGCTATCCACATAAGTGGGAGGCAAAAGGATCAGAGTAAGGGAGAGAAGATATAAAAATGGAGTAGAGTAGGAGTGATGTGCTTGAAGATAGAGGAAGGGGGCCACAAACTGAAGCTACCAGTCAACCTCTAGAAGCTAGAAAAGACAGGGGAGTAAGTGAAAGTGAAGTTTATTCAGTCGTGTCCGACTCTTTGAGACCCCAGGGACTATACAGTCCATGGAATTCTCCAGGCCAGAATACTGGAGTGGGTAGCCTTGCCCTTCTCCAGGGGATCTTCCCAACCCAGGGATCGAACCCAGGTCTCCTGCACTGCAGGCGGATTCTTTACCAACTGAGCCACAAGGGAAGCCCAAGATCTTCCCTGAGACCTCTGGAAGAAAAGCAGGCCTGCCAACACCTTGATTTTCCTCCAGTCTGGAAACTGATTTTTGACCTCTGAAGTCCAGAACTGTAAAAAAATATATTTGTATTGTTTTAAGCCACTACATTTGTGGTAGTTAGTTATAGCAATAGAAAGTTAATAAACTTCTATTGCTATAGTGATTTGCAAATATTAAATAAAATAGCTCATGTAAAGTCCTTGGCTCAGCTCCTGAAACATGGAGTATTTAAAAACAATCTTCTTTTATTTGCTATAGGTTGAAAGCTTTGAAACAAGAGAATTTTTTCAGAAATGTCTGTAAAATATGAGTAATTTGGTCTGAGTCAACACAAGTATTTTACAGATGGCTATTTCAGTAAGTTAGAAGAGTCCATTTTTTTTTCTTTCAATTCTCACCAAAAGAGAATTTATGAAAATGAGATATCATCACAGTAATTACTCCAATACCCACTTTCATTTTGGCTGCATCCTTTTTTTATTGACAGAGTTGGTAGGAGGAGAGGTATGATGCTGTAAAATAGCCAATTTATATTTATGTTATAGAATACCAGTGAAAACTGTAAGAAGAAGGAATAATAATTATAATTAACATACGACAGTTGCTCTGTGTAAGCAACTATTCTATATATTTTATTTATTAATTAATTTTTTAATCACAAACCAGTGAGGGAAGTGTCATCAGTATGTCCTCCTCACAATAAATAGTGAGTCATAGAGAATTTAAGTTACATGACTAAACTCATACAGAGCGTAAATATTAGAATCTATGTTTTTATGTATAAGAAGAAAGTATTTCTTAAAATTTCGTCTACATTCCCAGTTTTCCTTGCATTTTTCCATCGGTACATCATTCTATAGCGGTTTATGTAATAGAAACACAAATTTAAACATCAGATTGCTTCTTATCAGCAGCCATTTTCACTCTGCATGTGCTGCCTTTAGAACTTGATTTAATTTGGTAAGCAGAGCAGAACATATTATTATTTAATGTTTGTATAATACTATATGCCTTCCTTGGGCATTATGAATGCAGGATAGAAGATAATTGTGAGAATTCCTTCTTTCAGAGTTGTTGCTAACAAGTTGGGCAAGCGGATTTTAAAAGACCACTTGGCAGAATCTGAAAAGTGTATGAGTTTAGAGTGAAGGAACTTTATGGTGAATAACACTGGTAATGATTAAATTCATGTGGATAAAGCGTGTTTTATGCAACAGGCATCTGCTGGGTGCTTTATATACTTTGTAGTATATAATATTTACTGAAATTCTAGCAGGTATGGCCCATTATTCTCCCAGTTTATAGATAAGGAAGGTTGAACAACTTAAGTCCTAAAGGACACATCAGTAGGTTGAGATACCTGGATTCTCTATCAGGTAACTCTGATGCCTGCCTGAGCCAGGTCTTGAAGCCATTCTACACGCTTTCCTTTCCAAATACATGCATCACAGAGGCTTAAAGTCACTTGCCCTCCTCCGGAATTTGAGGACTGGTGCAACTGAGCAATTGAGCACGCACACACACGCTAAGGAGCATGACATTTTTCTGTAGTTGTGTCTCATCATCACACCCATAACAGAGAAGATTCCATCATGAATAACACTTTTTACTGTCTTCATGGAAATGTTTTTATTGCCTTATCATCAGGGTCTATGTCACATTTTTCAGAATCAAGTGGGGGGAATTTTTTTCCATCTACTTTGGGAGGATTTTTTTCAACTGACTGTTTACATAAAAAATTATGGTAAAGCAAGCTCAAAACTGCTCTGTGAGGTAACATACAGTATTGATACTGATCACAAGTGATTCTATAAATTAATGATTTAAAAGGTATGGTTTGGTGTTAGTTTGTGTTAAGCATATAGACTCTAGAACCAGGCTGAATGGGTCCAAACTCCAGCTCCTCACTTATTAGCCATGTGGCCCTTGACATGTTATTTATTTTCTCTCTGTGCCCCCTGAAAATTAGCATTATAACATTACTCTTTTCATAGAGCAGTTATGAGAATAAGTTAATACTTGTGCTAAAAATGCTACTTCATGTAGAATAAGAGTGTCTACTGTTATAATTTTGGATAATATTTGAGATGAAAGCAATAAGGAAAGATACATAGCGTCCCTGACTCAATGAACATGAGTTTGAGCAAACCTCAGGAGATAGTGAAGGACAGGCAAGGATGGCGTGCTGCAGCCCATGGGGTCACAAAGAGTCAGACACAACTAAGTGACTGAATGACAACAATAATGTCATTTCAAAAATGCTCAATTTTAAAATCTCAGATATAAAAGATTTAACACTTGTTCTTACACTATGCTGAGGGTAGGAGGAGGTAATCTCATGTATAATATTTAATATTTCTAGGTTTCAGAATAAAACTTGAGTCTCCTATACTCTTATGCTTTCCTGCACAGGTTCCTAAGCTGCTTTTCTCCATGTGCTATCATCATGACCTCTAATTTTCATATCAGAAAATTGGATTGTTTGTAAGGTTGAACATGTGAAACCAGCAGTGAATTGGCAAAGAGCTGAGGTCAGGATAATTCCTTACATTAGATAGTGTGAGCAGCCCAAAGTTCTATGGATGTAGTGAATCTGTAAAACAATTAACACCAGAACTAGTGGAAACTTTGGCACAGCAAGACACTCCAGATTATCTATTTCACTGATTTAAAATTTATAAAACATGAAATTGTTTTGTCCAGTGAAATTCTACTTGAAAATCTAAGCAAATAAAACTGAGCCATATCTAAAGCAATAGCGGGTATTGAAGGGGCTTCATGGAGCCCTGAGGGATGCCTAGGTCCTCCCAGGGGCCAGCTTTAAGACCATCTGATGTGCCTATATTGAAGATGGGGAAAATGGAACCTACACAGGTGACAGAATTCATCTGAGGCCACAGGTCATAGTGACAAGGACACAATCTGAATCCGTTTATCACCCAGTGACAACTGACAGCCTGCATCTTTTACTCTGACCCCATAAGATTTGTGGACTGCTCATTTATGTTGTTCAGTCAGGAAGTCCTGTCCGACCCTTTGTGAACCCATGGACTGCAGTACAATAGGCTTCCCTGTCCTTCACCGTGTCCTGGAGTTTGCTCAAACTCATGTCCATTGAGTCAGTGATGCCATCCAGCCACCTCATCCTCTGTCACCCACTTCTCTTCCTGTCCTCAATCTTTCCCAGCATCAGGGTCTTTTCCAATGAGTCAGCTCTTTGCATCAGGTGGCCAAAGTACTGGCGCTTCAGCTTCAGCATCAGTCCTTCCAGTGAACATTCAGGGTTGGATCTGGTTTGGTCTTATTGCACCTAAGGGACTCTTAAGAATTCTCTCTGGCACCACAGTTCAAAAGCATCAGTTCTTCAGTGCTCAGCCTTCGTTATGGTCCAACTGTCACATCTGTACATGACAATTGGAAAAACCATAATTTAGGTGAAATAACTACTGTGGTATTAGAGAGATTGAGTCTAAAAGATCATATACCTCTCATTATAATTTTTAAGTGATCTAATGAGCTTTTTCTCTTCCTGGGATACTAAATGAGAGACAGCTTATTTTTACTTTCAAGTACTTTTGTGTTTTCAGTTTACCTTCCAAGGGCTTTTTTTCTTTAAATCTCTCTTTTCTAACAATAGTTTTTCCTCTCCATCTTTATATCAGGATGTCTAATAACATTGCAGCCTCCCAAATTGGTGATAAAGCACCTGGCTGAATTTGAATCATATTTCTTCCCTCCCTGAAACAATCTCCTGCTTTTTATTTATGTGCCAAATTCTCATTGCCTGAAAGGAGGATGATATAAAAGAGGTAGTAAGGAATAAGAGAGCATCTCGATTGTACCAGATGAAAATGAAGTTTATGGAGGCATTTTCTAGAGCACAGGTCTCAGAATTGCACTGAAGCCTTAATTATTTCCTGGGGTTTGCATGAAATATGAAGGTCTCTCCCTTAGAGAAGTCATTTAGGTTGTTTCTTGTCTAACCTATAAAATAGCAAGCTTCTCTTTTGCTTTGCTTTGCCTGCGCCTTTGTTTGGCATGCTGAGTGATTCTAATTCAGCCAGGAAGATTCCCCATTCTATAAATGGCAACAGTTTTCATTCAGCTACCATGCACAACCACAAAGTAAAGAACTTAATTTCTTTACTGTACTTTTAGTGTACTGTTTTTTGACATAAAAGTGAAAGCTTTCCAATCCGAATGGATGAAGTTGTACTTTATGTGTGTAAAGTGTTCACAATTATGTCAATTAGTCATGATTATGTGGATGAAGCTGGGTAGTATAGCACATTTTAGGAGTACAGTGATTTTCCCAAATGCAGAATCAAAGTGGCAGGACCTGTTTGTCTGGGTTATGGCTTCCCCGTGGCTTTTGTTTCTAAAATATGGAGGTAGATGGGTGTTATAATATTGCTATCAGGAAGTTGTGACAGATATTCGTGATCTTTCAGATATATGCCTGCAATGTCATTCTTCCTACAAATTTCAAGATGTTTACAGTAATTCAGAGGGTTAGGACTTGCATTTTGCTGCACATAGGAGAAGCAAAGGATGAGGAGATCAAGCAATCTGACTGGAAACAGGAAAACCATATTGGGACTGAAGACAAAACACAGATTTACTTCCTCTTGTTGTTGTTAATTGTTCAGTTGCTTAGTCATGTCCAACTCTTTGAGACCCCATGGACTGCAGCATATCAGGCTTGCCTGTCCTTCACCATCTCCCAGAGCTTGCTCAAACTCATGTCCATTGAGTTGGAGATGCCATCCAACAATCTCATCCTCTGTTGACCCCTTCTCCTTCCGCCTTCAACCTCTCCCAGCATCAGGGTCTTTTCTAGTGAGTCAGCTCTTCACATCAGGTGGCCAACGTATTGGAGCTTCAGCTTCAGCATCAGTCCTTCCAATGAATATTCAGGACTGATTTCCTTGAGGATTGACTGGTTGGATCTCCTTGCAGTCCAAGGGACTCTCAAAAGTCTTCTCCAACACCACAGTTCAAAAGCATCAATTCTTTGATGCTCAGCTTTCTTTATAGTCCAGCTCTCACATCCATACATGACTACTGGAAAAACCATAGCTTCGACTATACAGGCCTTTGTTGGCAAAGTAATGTCTCTGCTTTTTAATATGCTCTCTATTTTTGTCTTAGCTTTTCTTCCAAGGAGCAAGTGTCTCTTAATGTCATGGCTGCAGTCACCATCTACAGTGATTTTGGAGCCCAAAAAAATAAAGTCTCTGTTTCCATTGTTTCCCTTTCTATTTGCCATGAAGTGATGGGACTGGATGCCATGATCTTCATTTTTTGAATGTTGAGTTTTAAGCCAATTTTTTCACTCTTCTCTTTCACTTTCATCAAGAGGCTCTTTTTTCCTCCTTGCTTTCTGCTCTAAGGGTGGTGTCATCTGCATATCTGAGGTTATTTATATTTCTCCCAGCAGTCTTGATAACAGTTGGATGTGCTTCATCCAGCCTGGCATTTCATGTGATGCACTGTGCATATAAGTTAAATAAGCAGGGTGACAATATATGTTCTTGATATACTCATTTCCCAATTTGGAACCAGTCAGTTGTTCTATGTCCCATTCTTACTGTTGCTTCTTGACCTTCAGACAGGTTTCTCAGGAGGCAGGTCAGGTGGTCTGATATTCCCATCTTTTGAAGAATTTTCCACAGTTTGTTGTGATCCACATAGTTCCTCTGCACCTGCTCAAATTCTTCTCCAGAAAGTTTTTAAATTTATTCTGAAATAATTTTAGATTCAGAGGAAGTTACAAAAAATTGAAAGAGTATTTCCATTTGTTCCTCATCAATTTCCCTACTGAAAACATTTTGCATAATCATAGTACAATATTGCAACCAGGAATTTGACACTGGTACAACCCCTAGAGTTTATTCAGATTTCAACAGTTTTATATAAATTTTCATGTATGTCTGTGTGTACAGAAATGAAATGAAAGTGTTAGTCACTCAGTCGTGTCTGACTCTTTGTGACCCCATGGACTGTAGTCTGCCAGGCATCTCTGTCTGTGGAATTCTCCAGGTAATAAATCTGGAGTGGGTAGCCATTCCCTTTCCCAGGGGATCTTCCTGACCCAGAGATCAAAGCTGGGTCTCCTGAATTGCAGGCAAATTCTTTTCCAAATGAGACACCAGGAAAGCCCCCTGTGTGTGTATAGTGAAGTGAAGTTGCTCAGTCGTGTATGACTCCTGCGACCCCGTGGACTGTAGCCTACCAGGCTCCTCCGTCTATGGGCTTTTCCAGGCAAGAACACTGGAGTGGGTTGCCATTTCCTTCTCCGGGGTATCTTCCCAACCCAGGGATTGAACGCGGGTCTCCCGCATTGTAGGCAGATGCTTTACCGTCTGAGCCACCAGGGAAGCCCCTGTGTGTGTGTGTGGTTCTATGCAATTCTATCTCGTGTGTTGATTTATATAACTACCACCACATCAACGTATAGAAGCATTTCATGACCTCATATCATCCCCTTAAAGCCTCCTACTTCTTTGTTTTTAATTGTTCTTAAGTCTTGCCATGATCTATGTTTGTAATAATGACATTTTTATTGGAAAGCTTTACAATGTTATGTTAGTTTCTGCTCTACAATTAAGTGAATCAGTCACATGCATACATATATTCCCTCCCTCTTGGACCTCTCTCTCACATGACTTATTTTTAAGACACTTTTTTTAAAATTTACTATGTTTTCCACATGATAGTAGCCTTTAATATGGTGATACATATTACTGTTGTCTAGCTGCTAAGTTGTGTCCAACTCATTTCCAACCCCATGGACTGTAGCCAGCCAGGCTCCTCTGTCCGTGGAATTTTCCAGGCAAGAATACTGGAGTGGACTGCTATTTCCTTCCCCAGAGAATCTTCTTGACCCAGGGGAAGAAACCACATCTCCTGCATTGACAGGTGGATTCTTTACCATTCAGCCACCAGAGAAGCCACAGTGAGATATATATATATACATATATATGTGTATGTATATATATAATACTGCTTCATTCTAGCATTAGTAATTTGGAAAAGTCATACTTCAAAGGATATCCTCTATAGATTTGCACAAAAAATATTCTCAACAGTGACTATGAAGAAGAGAAACCAAGTTTCTCTCCAACTACATAACTGTGTAGTTATGTGACCTAAGAGGGATGCAGCAGTCAAAATGTAGTATTAGATCCTCTTACAAATACTTAGTGGGAACATCTACACTCCTACTTCTGTGCCTTCTAATTACCGTAGGAAAGTGGTTTAGCAGGTCACTGGCTGCAGAAGAGAGAGAGCACATTCAAACCCAGAAGGGCATGCAGCCAGAAGGGAGGAAAATTAGGTTAATAATGAAGACAGACTGAAAGTGAGTGAGAAAAAGCAGTAAAAGCTTTATGCTCAATCTTCTACATTCTGAAAATGTTCAAAAATTTAGAATAATTATATTTAGTACCATATGACATAAAGTGTACATAGCTTGTATGATATATATGTATGTATGCTTTCAAATATAAATATACACATATACATGCATGCTTTCATCTATATTTTGAATATAAATATATTAGTAAGATGAATTTATGTAGCCAAAATTTCACACCAGCCAATTAAATATGGGAAGGAACACAGGTGAGGAGAGTCATTTATCATCATGATTAGAAATATTAGGCCAAACGGTACTTGCACAAATTTTTATTTTTCATTGTCTAAATTTGATTGATGAAAAGGAGCTTGTTGATGTTTATTATTTTTCATCAGGGTAAGGTGAGAGTTGAACAGAATATATGTATAGCTGTGGAAAGAAAGGGGAGCTGAGTGGTTATGAGAACATGAACAGTGGCAATGGGTCAAAGATTTTATCCTTCATTAAGAAGCTGTTTCCTATACTCAGTATCTACAGCATCACAAAATGAACAAAGGATGAGCTTAATGACAGTCATCTATCAGCTAGCTACATTTTCAGCTTCAGGATTCTGTTATTCCCAATGCTCTATGCCTTGACAAGGTTGATTGTATAATTATGATACTACATCACCCACTCCTAGTGCACGTTCACTGGTGAGGACCAGAACTAGGGACTTTGATGATCATTGCCCCAAGCCAGCACATTAGCATGAATATAGTTTACTAATGGGGCTACTCTATTAGAAACTGTAGTATAAGGTTTAAACCAAGGATTTTGTTATGAAGTCCCTTGTAGATTAAATGTCAGATTATAATGAGCTTTAAAATTAAAAATATTATGTTTTAAGACAAAATGAATGATTCCCTTGAATTTTCATTTTCTGTCTGGTATGTACTAAGAATTACCAGTTATTCTGCTAAATTGATACAGAATTTATAAAGCTTTCACAAGAGTGCATAAGTGCTAAATAAAAGAATATCCTTAAGTTAATTTCTCTACAAAATTGAAGAATTCCATAAAAATATAGCTAATATGGGTTGGGGTGGTTTTTATGAGATCAATACTGTTCTTAATCTGTGTGCTGGTACTCAATTTGTGAAATATATATATATATATATATATATATATATATATATATATATATTTTCAAAAGAAGTTTCAGCCTACTTGTTTATATTTTGCTTGAAGGTGTTTAGATGGCTATTTCTTTAAAGCTTTGGCACATCAAGTCAGAACACATACTGAAATGACTCAGTTTCTGCTATTGACTGGAAAAAATGTTTGGCAATCCTTAAACCAAGAGTGTACAGGTGGTGTTTCATGGTGAGATTGAAAAAATTTCATAGATTATTCCCAGTCCCTGGTATCCAATCACTCATGATTGGTACTGATCAGAGCTTGTGTGGAGCATGTTGTCTTGTCCTGGTTGTGTTTCAAGTAGATCGACAATGCTAGGTCACGGCAGAAACAATAATGGAAAGTAGTGGTCCTTATGTCTCTTTAACCTAAGTGTTCATGAAGCAAGATGAATCCTGTAGCCAAATCAGCTAACACTTGCACTGAGGCTATGGCTTAATATTGGGCTAAGGACTTTACATGATATATCTCTTTAATTTATTTTATTGAAGTATGTGAAAGTGAAAGTCAGTCATGTCTGACTCTTTGTGACCCCATGGCAAGGAATTTTCCAAGCCAGAATACTTGAGTGGGTAACTCTTTCCCTTCTCCAGTGGATCTTCCCAACTCAGGGATCTAACCCAGGTATCCCATATTGCAGGCAGATTCTTTACCAACTGAGACACCAGGGAAGCCCTTATTGAAGTATAGTTGATTTTATAATATTGTGTTAATTTCTACTGTACAACAAACTGATTCACTTACATATATATACATTATTTTTCATATTGTTTTCCCTTACAGTTTATCACAGGATATTGAATATAGTTCTTTGTGTTATACCATAGGACTTTGTCATTTATCCAGCCTATAATTCTTACAATAAACTATGGAATAGATACAGTTGTATGTTTAAATGACTTAATATATATAAACTATCCTGCACAGTACATGGTACATCCTCATACTCAATAACATTAACTATCATCACTCACATTGTTATTACTCATATAATTCCCATTTTAAATGAAAAACCAGAGACTCACAGAAGTTATATATCTTATATTAGGTCACTAAACTAATATGCATGAACAGATGATACTGGTACAAGTATATTTAAGCATTTCCTCATGTGACCTCAGATCATATTATATGAGCTAGAGACAGGACAGGACAGTGAACTCAAATTGATAGTATTCCTGCCTAACTAGTTCTGCATCTTAATTAGATAACTGAAGGAACTATTGGATTGGCCAAGAAGTTCATTTGGGCTTTTCCATAGCATCTTACAGAAAAACACAAAAGAACTTTTTGGCCAACTCAATGTTTCTTATTTCCTGTCTTAATCTGTAAAATTTAGCATGTAAAATTATTTAATCCAGGTAACTTTTTACATAATTTTGTGGGCGAGAGAGCATACTATGTATATCTAAATAATGACTTAATTTCTTCTAGAATCACAATGTTAGTCATAGCTACTCATGTTATTATGGTCCCGTAATTTTTTTTAATTAAACCTAATCAAGTGAAATGACAGTCCATTTAATTATTACCTTTATCTGAAAAGATACCAGTATAATGCATATGGCACTTACGAACTATCACTTTATCAAAATGTCCCTATATGCAGTGAGACTTTAACAGAGGCTTCTTATAGGACAACAGTCTCTCCATGCTTTTGATCTTATTCATGGGTGCCCCAAGGTATCTGCCCATAGATACCACATTTTCATCAATCATTGTGGTAGCGGAAAACTTTTTTTTCTTTAACTTTCATTCCCCAAAAGACTGGCTTGGAAAAAACATTATTGAAAACTTCCTTTAAATCAGATTCAAGATATTACAGTAGCGTTTGCTAGAGTCTGTCAACATTTCCATTATAAACCCATATTTTCCAGGTTTATTACTAAGCTGTAAAATTTTCCTGGGGACTCTGATACAAACTACAGAATTTCAGCCCAAAGCAATTTTTATCATCATTCAAATATTGAGATTTTTCAAGTCATGATTGTTTTTTAAAATGCCACAAAAGTCAAACACTTTGGGGCACACCCACTCATTTTAAGTCTTTTATAAAATGTAACATTAAAAGCAATTTATTTCTCATAAGAAACAAAAAAGTAGATAAGTAGGATCTCAAGGCCTGAAGGGGAAATTTTGTGAGCCCAGACAGACTTATTTCCTTATGATTTGGGGGGCTAATTTACTATTTAGATAGAAATTTTTAACATTACTACAATAAGCTTTCAAGAAATTGGCACCATATGGGTCTGAAAGAAATTGGATGGTAGGCAAGGGAGAATTAAATAAAGACTGAACATGCAACCCACAGAAATAATATTCTCAGAGCTGTGGATGTTGCTGCCATCTGAGATAGTGCCATGTGTTTTGTTTTGTTTTGGTCTCCCTACTGGTGAGTCTAAGAAAGGCTGATAAACAGTTTATAGACTGTTAAAATATCAGGTGGACTACTAAAATCAGGAATTTTATCGGCAAAACAACCCCCACTGCAACTTAATTGAATTTCTTTTCAACAGAAATTACTACGTTGGAAGTTCTAAATTTTTCTATCCCCAAAACACATATAACACAGACAGGAAAAATATAGATTCTTTATTCTCCCAGCTTACTCTTACACCTCTCTAAAAATAAGATGTGTTTAACGGGAAAATACTACCTGGACATACTCTTCCCTGTTAGGTCTGAATGAATTTTAAAACCTACACTTTGGGTCAGATAAGGTGGGTAAATTAGTTATACTTTATATCCTTGAAGAATTGTGATTTCAGGACTTAGAGAAGTCACTCCTGAGGGAATTCTAGTCATGAATAATTCTAAAGCACTTGCACTCTTGTATATATAAAGGGGAATCTGTGTTTCAGTGTAACGGAGAGAAAACCAGACAGAAGAAATTTTACTACATTGGCCACGCTTAATCAAAGCCATCAAATGATATTCCCAAGTCCCTAAAGTAAATGGAATAAGGTTTAAGATACAGACTTTCAAGACAACCTCTGATAGGTTCCTATTTTCACTAATTTATACACATAACAGATGGTATTCTATTAAGGTTTATATGTATCTTTACATGAACATGACCTGGAGTATAGAGGAGAAGATGTGAAATGACAAGACTTCTTATACTGGTCATAATAGAGTAAATTCATATGTATATCACTGACAGGCCTAAGAGCTGAATTTAAATTCTTTATAAAGTAAAATTTCGAAAGCAGGTTAAAGATGTTAATCAAATATGCACGCATATTAGAAGGGAGTTCCCCAGGAGATATGGACACTTAAGACTTTTTACTGGTTTCTTTCTAGCTGGAAGCCCAAATTGTAAACATCTGAACACAATATAGGGAGGCAGGAGAACCCTTAGGAGGCTGTTTAACAGTTTGTATAACAGATAAATGATGTTCTCAACAAAAGCAATATCTATGGGCATTAAAATCAGGAGAACAAGAGGGCTCCTATAATTACTGGATGATGGATGAATGATTATGTTTGGTGATATGCTTTGTAAATTACCATACCTAAAATAAATGGCAGATATGCTAGCTTATGTCTAATTTTCAGAGTTTAGCAGGCTTTTGAATTAGAAAACTCTGACAAAATTTATTTGGTCATCCTCTTTAGTAAACTCTGTTCCTTGGCATGATAATGCTTCTTTAGTTTTCTCTGACTCTGTCTCTGTCTCTCTTCATCTGAGGCTTCCAATTCAGGGCTCATTTACCAGATAGTCTTCAACCTTGGCTCACATATCATATTGAATGTTTAGAAGTATGGTCACTCGAATAGCACAAAAGTTCTAGCTAGTATTTGTTCCCAAAGACATAGAAGTACAGCAGTGCCATAGAAAAGAGTTTCCACAAGTCCTATGGATCACTGTTACAGGGGCTGCAGTCAGACTAACAGGGGAAGGAGAGGAGAATGGAAAGATGGGGGTGAAGTCAGGATTCTTCTCTTCCATTCTACAGTGTCAACAGCCAGCAGCCCCCAGCAAAGAGGTGGTTTTCCTGCACTGTTTTCGAGAAAAACTATTTAGGGGAAGCCACCAAAGACTACTTCAATCTGATGCCCAAACAGTCCAGCACTGATGGAACTATTCTAGCAACCTGCAGGCCATGTGCTATGTTTATCTTTCTGCCTAAGGCACTCACCAATTATGTATACTATAAATGTAACCTGATCTCCCTTCTGGGGTGAGAGAGTGAAGGACTTGAGGAATGCTTTCTATGCTCCAGTTTATTAAAGAGGGTGAAGAGTTCCTAGGTAGAAGGAAAGTAATAGATCCAAGAAGAAATACTGAAAATCAAAAGCATCTAGGTAATGAGGTCAGTATCAATATAAGAAATATGGAAACCCCCTTCACCATGTATCACGTCTTGGCTTTGGCTCAGTTAATCCTTCTAAGACTTAGACTCTTCATTTGTAAAATGGTGGTTACAGAAGTGCTTACCTGGTAGAGTTGTGAGCCTTAATATAACTCACATTTTGGTTAACATATGTAAAGAGTCTAGTTTAGTACAATACCTGCTGGATTGTTAAGAGTTTAATCATGCCTCATCCTAAGTGAGAACTTATCAAACTTCACAATGACAATAGTGATAAAATGGTATATTAAACAATCAGAAATAAACATGTGTCAAGAAGAAAAAGAGGAAAATATGTATCAATGAAAATTACAACAGCTATAAGCATTTGCACTTATCCCATTGGATAAAGGCCTGATTAAGAACATTCACACAACCAATTACAATGACATCTTCCCTGAGATTGAACTTTGGTACTTAGTTAATCCTTGCTAAGGAAAAGGGAGACAGCTATATGATCTGACTAGAATATTCAGTGGCAGGCTCTTTGTCTGGGTATGTAAGACAAGACTAAACAAACCAACCAAATTTAACCACAAATCATGCTGAAATGAATACTACCATTATAATGACAGAGCTATATCTCCAAGATTTGGACTTTGAAGTCTTGAATAAGAAACTAATATATAGTCTATGGAGAAACAGGCACAGCTTGAGTTCTTCTTATTATTTTGAAAAGACAGAAGGACCTTGAAAGTGAACAATAAACTATATAGATGGAATCCAAGAGTGGAATTTTATTTCATTTTTAAAAATTCCATGGCTTATCAAAACACTGAGCTCTTGGTAAAGAAATAGCATACATCTCCTGAGATCTAAGCAAAATATATTTGACTAGTGATTTCTATGTTTGACTGAGAAGGCTTTAAAGAAATAGAGAAATATCACACTGCACCCACCATTCCCCTCAAAAGAGGGAAGGGCAAGTGTAACAGATTTTTATACATAATCACAGGGCTTCCCTGGTGATTCAGACAGTAGAGAATCCACCTGCAATGCAGGAGACACAAGAGATGTGGTTTTAATTCCTGGGTCAGGAAAATCCCCTGAAGAAAGGAATGGCAACCCACTCCAGTATTCTTGCCAGAGAAATCCCACCCCTGGTGGGCTACAGTCCGTGGGGTTGCAAAAAGTCAGACATGGCTGAGGTAAGCATGTAAGCATATACATATTCACAAAAAAGGGCATAATTGACCTCTTCATCCAGAAACAAATAGTATGTATTTGTGTGTGTGTGTGTGTGTGTGTGTGTTAGTGTAATCTACCATTTATGGGTTTAGAAGAATAACCATGAAAGAATTGCTTATCTCTTGGGAGGAAAAAATAACAATCTTTCTCTGCTGACCTTATTCAGGATTCAAAATTAACTATACTAACTCACCACATTATAACACTAGTAGCATTGTATGCTATAACACTAATTATATCCAATTTCTCAAAATGAGAAAACAAACATAAACAGATTTTAAGTCCTTTTTTAATTTATCTACCCAGGCAGTGAAACTGTGGTTTTAGAAATAATCAGTGACCAAGCCAAAGATAATTTTCTAGTTCTTGTCTTAACCTCTCTGAAACGTTCATCAGTATGACATTTTGCAATTCCCTTTGCTTAATATCTTTTGTGGAAAAAAAAAAAATCATTCTCTCGTGTCTCTATTCAGGTTTCAAAACTCAAATGCCATCTTCTCCTTAAACATTATCCAGTTTTTTCTCTGTTCCCATCAGTGTTTGCTGCCTCCTGGATGCAGTTTTAGGACTTAAAAACATCTGTTTTTTAATTGGAGTATAATAGATTTATGATGTTGTGCTATAATAGTTCCTGCTGTACAATGAAGTGAACCAGCTATATAGGTACATATATCCCCTCTCTCTCATACATCCCTCCTATACTCCCCCATCCCACCTATCTAGATCATCAGAGAGCACCAAGCTGAGGCTCCTACTAGCTATCTATTTTACAAAGATTTATGTATATATGTCAATCCTGATCTCCCAATTTGTCACACTTTCCTCTTCCCCCACACCTCATGTCCACATGTTCATTTTCTGCATATGTGTCTCTATCCATGCCCAGGAAATAGGTTCATCTGTACCATTTTTCTAGATTCCACATATGTACATTAATATATGATATTTGTTTTTCTCTTTCTAACTTACTTCACTCTGTATGATAGACTCTAGGTCCAGGCACATGTCTACAAATGTCCCAGTTTTGTTCCTTTTCATGGCTGAGTAATAGTCCATTGTATATAGCTACCATATCCTCTTTAGCCATCCACCTGTTGTTGGGCATTTAGTCTGTTTCCATGTTCCTGCTATCATAAATATATCTGCAGTGAACATTAGGGAATGTGTATCATTTTGAATTATGGTTTTCTCAGGCTATATGCCCAGTAGTGGATTGCTGGGTCATATGGTAGTTCTATTTTTATTTATTTTTATTTTTTAAAAATAACCTTCATAGTGTTCTCCACAGTGACTATATCAATTTGCATTCCCATCAACAGTGTAAGAGGTTTCCCTTTTCTCCACACCCTCTCCATTATTTATTATTTGTAGATTTTTTGATGATGGCCTGTATGAGGTGATACCTCATTATAGCTTTGATTTGCATTTCTCTAATAATTAGTGATGTGGAGCATCTTTTCATGTGCCTATTAGCTATCTGTATATCTTATTTAGAGAAATGTCTATTTAGGTCTTTCACCCACTTTTTGATTGGATTATTTGTTTCTTTTGGTATTGAGCTGCGTGAGTTGCTGGCATATTTTGGAAATTAACCCTTTGTCCATTGCTTCATTTGCAAATATTTTCTTTCATTCTGAGGGTTGTCTTTTCATCACATTTATAGTTTCTTTTATTGTTGTTTAGTTGGCAAGTCATATCCAGCTCTTTTTGACCCCATGGACGGCAGCATGCGAGGCTTCCCTGTCCCTCACTGTCTCCCAGAGTTTGCCCAAGCTCTTTACTGTACAAAAGCTTTAAGTTTAATTGGGTTCCATGTGTTTAATATTTGCCTTTGAATTGTAATTATTTGTACAAATTTCTCTCCTCTACTAGATTGTGATTCTTAAGGGGTAGAGACTATGTATTCTTTATGTTTGTGTTTCTACCAGTTAGTGCAACATTTTACTGCAGAGTGAGTGCTCAAAATAAGTATATGTTCAATATATGTTAAAAACAAATAATACATATATACATATTTTTTACATAAACAGACATATTAGCGGGTGGGTGTGACTAAAGTTTATGAGTGACAGTATCTTTATAATCATACTTAGAGAATGAATAATAAGCAAAACAAGCTTGAATTGTTTTCACAAGGCAATAAATTTGGTATCAGCAATATTACCAAGAATTACTAGACTGAGATTTAACAGACATTTACATGTCTTATATATATATCAAGGATGTACACAAGAAAACAGCATATAAAATCAAGGACAGGTGAAGAAGTCTGGCACAAACTTGAAAATAGCATTATCACAAAGGCTATGGTACAGAATGGGTTAAGGCTATGTAAAGTGCAACTAGCAATGAAATGGATTTCAAAAATTTAAGTTTTCAACATAAGAAAGAATTGTTCCACTGCTTGGGAACTTTAAGTCATGATAAAGAAAACATCAAACCAAACCAGAAAAAAGAAAAGAAGCACATTTTTAAAAAAACACTCATTTCTACCTTCTGTGTTAGTAAGAATCTTCTTGACACTAGCGAGGTTGGAGGAGGCATATTAATATGGTACTAAAATATCAGATGAGGCTTCCCTAGTGGCTCAATGGTAAAGAATCTGCCTGCCAATTCAGGAGACACAGATTCAATCCCTGATCTGGGAAGGTCCTCTGGAGAAGGAAATGGCAACCCACTCCAATATTTTTGCCTAGAAAATTCTATGGACAGAGGACCCAGACAGGCTACAGTCCATGGGGTCGCGAAGAGTCGGAAATGACTTAGCAACTACAAAACAACAGCAACAAAACATCAGACAGAGGAAAAGATAAATGACTCACTAAGTCCTTTAAATGACTTCAAATGAATTATATTCCAATCATGTGTAGTTTGTTCCTGGGAACTTAACTAGAATTCCTGAAGCATTTTGGAAAGCAGAAAGGGGGCCAGAAAATTCAGTGTATATATTATGTTTGTTTGTTTGCTTGTTTATTTCAAAATGTAGACTATAGAAAACTGTATCTGAATCACTAGGTATAAAGAAATGATTTTGAATTCTTAGAAAAGGAAGGATTCCACAGAATCACAGATGTATTCATTTAAAATTAATCAAATTCATAAGTTTATTAGATGGATGGGCTAGACAAGATATGTCCATTTTGGCAAGGCACTGGCAAATTTTTCATAATGATGAGGTCTTGAAACATTATGGTAAAATTAAAATTGTTCAGTGCTGGTTTGGTAGAAATAATCTTACCAAACAGCTTGGATTAATATACCAATACCAACCTGGGTAATTCTAGTAGTATTTTAGAGAATATTCTTGGCCCTGTTAGGTCATATGTTTTATTGATTGCATGGATGAAGATGTGTTATGCTTTAACTTAGATAAAGCTGTCAGGAGTTAATACCTTCTTTAAAATGACAAAATCAAATGTTCCCTGTATCTGGAGTTAACACTGTGATGAATATGTGTAAAATTCAAATTCTTATACTGCTTTTTTTTACACAGTCAGTGCATGGGGAAAACTGGTTAAATGGGAATGCATATTAAAGAGACTGTGCTTCTGAAGTGCACAGAAGTCATGAACTCATTAAATAATCCAATGAAAGTTATATACTTTCTGCCCTACAACATACACATATTTATATAAATACAGGGGGATCACAGATTCCCTGGATATCACATCCATGCATGCTATAAGTTCTAAGAACCCAGGCAAAGAATCTTTTGATAGAAATTCCTTGTTGTGGTACTCTAACACACTATTTTACACTTGACTTTCCTTAACAAATATAAAGTGTTTAGAATAAGGTTTATTGATCCTATACAGATTGTATAAAGAATATTATACTTCTTTCTGGGTCACTTTTACATATAATGAAATTGATAGAAGAGGAACTAGACTAGTGAATGGTCAGAGAATCACTGTATGAGAAATATCTGGATAATTTTATGTCTAGTAAAGAGACCCCAGTAAGAGCTCCGATAATTGTTTTTAAAATCTCAAAAGTTATAACTTGGAAAAAGTTATAATTATTGTTACCAAATAGTTTGGTAGAAAAAAGACCAAGTGTGGAAATTGCAAGAAGGCAGATTTGAGTCTTCACCATATAAGGAAGATACACTCAACATCTGGATTTATATAAAAATAGAATGGTATGTTTCATAAAATTATTATCTCTCCATTAATAGAACTATGCAGATAAAGTCAATTCAAGGTTTACTCTTGCCTGAGGTGTTGTGAAAGGAATGCCTATAATGGGAGAAAGGGAGTAGTAGATTATGCTCAAGACTTCAAGTTCAAGATTCTATTATCTTGGCTATATCTATTATCTGACTATGTTTTTTCAAAGAATGCTAAACGACAGAAAGTTTGTAGTTATTTATTTTGGTATCTTTTTGATTTTTTATACTCTTCATGGAGTTGAGATGGTTGGATAGCATCACCGACTCAACGGACATGAACTTGGGCAAACTGTGGGAGGTAATGAGGGACAGGGAGGCTTGATGTGCTGCAGTCCATGAGGTCGCAAGGAGTTGAACCTGACTTAGCAACTGAACTACATCTTCGGTATCATGAACAATAGGGAAGAAACCAATATGGGCACCTGTTATTGGATATTTCTATGTATGTCCAAATTTATATCTGTTAAACAGAGTCTTATTTTCATTTAAATGTCTCAAATTATAATTTGAAAGGTGATGATAATTTTGTAATATAAGTGTACTTGTAAAATCCCACATTATAAAGAAGATTTAAAAAAAAAGTCTTTCACAGGGATGGGAGAAAAATATTATGGGAAATTTATACAGAAGTTGCCTTTGAATAACTTTACACGGTAAAATGCTAAATGAACTTTAACTTTGACATCTGTTTCATTATTTTTATTAAGGCCTATAGCTCAATTCAGCCTGTATTTATGTGGTACAGATATAAATTTTAAACTCACTAAAGTATTTTTAATGTTGAGTTGGACTTTAATATTGTATTTGGAAGCTATATTTATCTTACTTTCCAAGAAAGTACTTCAAGGAAGCATACTTTCTTTAACCATTTTCTCTTTTTTTCTGAATAGAAGTTGTGATAACATAAAAACACTTGGAAATCTAAAGCTTTCTATTGAAGGAGAATGTTTTTAAAAATGAGGTGCCCCGATTTACTCAAGTTGACAATGTAAAATTTTGTACATCTGAGAAATGCTTTCCAAATCATCTTGTGTTTCTACCTATCACACTGCAAAATTACATGCTATTAAAATACCCTTCCTCTTTTTTTTTTTAAATAAAATCTTAGTCTGTGAGAAATTTCAACTCATTAAAGATATTTCCAAAAACAAATTGATCTTGATATTTTAAAGAAATGATGTATTATTGGTTCTGTTTGTAATCATCATCATAAACCATTGTAGTAGATGGAAAATATACAATGCCTTTACCATTGGACTAATTGAGAAAATGGTAGAATCCTTGAGAATGTCGGGCTCACCTACAGAGGTGATCGAAAACCATTAGGAAAGTTTGTGTATCTTTAATTTTCATTTTTACAGTAATTTTCAGTGTAATTTTAACAAGTTAAAGAAAAAGTTTCACTCTTATTTTATATGTGTATATGTTACAGTCATTTATCTTCATAATTTCATGAAATTAGTATCGGTACAATCAAGGAATAAAGAAAAAATGTTGTCTTTAATGTTAAAACTGTCATAACAAGACATCTTTCTGCCCCACCTTATTTGGTTGGGATAAGTGTGGAAAGAGAGATGTATGTGTGTGCTCAGTCACTTCAGTCATTTCTGACTCTTTGCAAACCCATGGGTCATAGCCCACCAGGCTCCTTTTTCCATGGGATTCTCCAGGCGAGAATATCAGAGTGGGTTGCCATTTCCTCCTCCAGGGGGATCTTCCCAACCCAGGAATCGAACCTGCATCTCCTGCATTGGCAGGTAGATTCTTTACCTGCTGAGCGATCAGGAAAGCCAGAGGAGGTGAGCAGTATTATGTGGCAATGTGACCCTAATTAGAGTTGGTTGACCTTCCAGGGACCTATCTTGAGTCCTAAGAATTCAGAGTGAGGTGCAGGCCGAAGTCATCTTATGAGGACATGTCAGCAATTCAGTTCTTTATTTCTACCATTCTTTGATGGCTTCTCTGTGATTTCCTTTTCTCCTGCTTCTTCCTTAATTTTATGAATTCTATGACCATCTTCATTAATCATATTTTTCTCCTCCCTTTTCTTCTAGACTTTCAGTCTATCTGTCCCTGGTACTTACCCTATTCCCGCACTATCCAAGCACTCTTTCTTGTATCTCTGAACTCTAGGGCCTAGGGACAGAGACTTTTCCAAGGCTGGAATTTTGTTATGGCTGAGGATCTGCCTCTTTTCCAACTGCTGCTTCTGCTGCTGCTAAGTTGTTTCAGTCGTGTCTGATTCTGTGTGACCCCATAGACGGCAGCCCACCAGGCTCCTCCATCCACAGATTCTCTAGGCAAGAATATTGGAGTGGGTTGCCATTTCCTTCTCCACTTCCAACTGCTAGCACGTGAAATGTACACTGCCTGATTCCAAGGGACCTCAGCTTTCAGAATCTTGGGTTGTTCCATACCCAGTTGCTTCTATCCATCACTTTTAGCTAAATACATTGTAATAAAGTTAGAGTCCATTTTAGATTCAGACATGAGAAATGATGGAGGGATATGAAAGAAGGAGTCATTTCATTATCAAGTTGAGCAAATTGATTACTAAAAATTTTTTTTCAGCTTGAAATTTTAAAACTCTAGAATGTTGCTCATTTTCCCTTGTACTCATTTTACTTTCTTGTCCAAGATACTTGGGCCAGAAGTGAGTAGGAGAGGAGAATCACTTTTCAAATGGCAATAGTAATGATCATTTTACATTGTATAGTTTAGAAATATGAAATATGGCCTAGACCTCAGTCTGTATTACCAGTTCACACTTCCAAAATAATATTTGTTGTTTTTGTTCAGTCACTAAGTCATGTTCAACTTCCTGCAACCCCATGGACACACCCATTCTTCACTGTCTCCCAGAGTCTGTTCAAACTCATGCCCATTAAGTCAGTGATGCTATCTATCTCATCCTCTGATACCCCTTCTCTTGCCCTCAATCTTTCCCAGCATCAGGGTCTTTTCCAGTGAGTCAGCTTTGCTCACCAGGTGGCCACAGTATTGAAGCTTCAGCTTCAGCATCAGTACGTCCAGTGATATTCAGTGTTTATTTCCTATATGATGAATTGGTTTGATCTTCTCAGTCCAAGGGACTCTAGAGTTTCTCCAACACCACAATTCAAAAGCATCAGCTCTGTGCTCAGCCTTCTTTATGGTCCAACTCTCATATCCATACATGACTACTGGAAAAAGCCAGAGCTTTGATTATATGTACCTCTATCAGCAAAGTGTTGTCTCTGCTTTATAACATGCTATGTATGTTTGCATAACTTTCCTTCCCAGGACCAAGCACCTTTAAATTTCATGGTTGCAGTCCTCATCCACAGTGATTCTGGAGCCCATGAAGAAACCTGTCACTGTTTCATCTTTTCCCCCCTTCTATTTGCCATGAAATGACAGGACCAGGTGCCATGATCTTAGTGTTTTGAATGTTAAGTTTGAATCTTACTGTTACTTAATGTTTGAATGTTTGTTTTAACCATACTGTCCCTTAAAGACAAAAAATGAGGGATAATGTTCTTCAAGAATATATATAGATTTTTAAAAATCCATGAATTCTGCTTATAAATACATGTAATAATTACTATCAATATCCTAAGGCTTCTTGGCTAACATATAAAGATTTTAAAGTGTTTTTACTAATTTTTAATTGGCTTGTAACTTTTCAACTTTCACTGGAAGTAAACTCTAATCACGTAAGCTTAGTAATCTAGATGTTATACTGTCTGTACCTACACATGTTTTTTCTCATTATGGTTTTCATAGCAACACTAGAGAGACTGTATTATTCCCTTTTTAAGATATAGGAAAATTTAAACTAAAAACTAAGTTAGTTTTTTTTTTTTTTTCCACTTAGCTAGTTTGTAGTAATAGCCAATGGGGGTACCTAACATTCAATATACATTTCAATATACATCCATGAGCATTAATTTTGTAGTTGAAAAGAGATTAAAAGTTAAAAGTAAGAGAATGAGAGACAGGTAGGAGCCCATTATATATAGTGCTAGGAACTCCTCACTTGTCAGAATCAAAGATACTTTCCCATGAGCAAAGCATTTAGTAGTATAGTCATGTTCTCAGAATAAATAATTTCTTCTTTTTCTCTTTAGGTCTTATTAAGCCACAAACGGTGCCACATACTATAGGTTTACAAAAGAGTTTCTTAAAAGAACAAATATATCAAATTTTCCCTGTTGGAAACAAAAGCTGCCAACAATAAACTCTTTTAACAGTTCCGTAGCACATAGCTTCTAAAAGAAGAGAGCCCAGTTAGCATGTGTATTTCCTGGATCATGATTCGATACTGTATAAATTTCCCTAGTGATGGTAACAATAGAAAGACCAAGGTTAGCCTGTTAAATGAAATGTGAGTGAGAACTGGGCAGTTCCAAGTGGCTGCTGGCGCGGTTTGAGGTGTCCTGCCAGCATCCAAACCCACAGGGTCATTTGGCAGTCAGGTGTCATTAGTCAACGCTCTCCCTCTCTCCCTCTTCCCATCTGTTTTTGTCTAGCTGATTTGTGTAAATTACCTCTCAGTATGCAGCAGGACTCAAACTAGTCATGTATTTTCCTCTTACTCCTTTGTCCTTTTCATCCCCGACTGCTCATTTAGACTTATACCAATCATTTGACCCAAAATTTTGCATGAGAGGCAAGATAACGGTCACAATTAATATCACTACTGTTACAAAGCAGCATCCCTTATGACTATGGTAAAAAGACCACTAAAGACAGTATAGTAAATGTCAAATACATAGTTGCCACTGGCCATTTCAAATTATGATGATTATCATCAGAGGGCAGAATGTAATGATGCCCTGTAAGAGGATGGAGAGCTTATATTATTTTGTGTGGACAATTTCCAAATTTAATATCCATAGGAAGTTTGTAGAGAGTACTGTTCCTACTAAAGGAATAGTGAGTCCTTTTATGAGAGGATGGAACAATAAAATCTGCCGTCTTCTGAGTTTACCCTGCCATTCACTAGCATGCTTAATACCCAGTTCTCTATTGTTCCAGTCATAAGACTACCTTCGAGCTATGTCACAGTGATAGGAGGAAATGTAGGAGGTTCAGCCTGCATTACTCAACTAGGATATTTACTGCACAAAAAGAATTCAGGGTAAATAATTGTTTATTTGATAGCAAGGAACTCATACTTTAAGAATACAAAACTGAAAGAATAATTTGCTAAGGGCAGATAGGAATAAATCATAGTAAATATTTCTGCATCTGCATTTTCAACAGTGATGAATAATTAGTCATGTTTGGAGCAATATTTATGAACATGCACTATTGGTGTCTAATTCTGGTTTACATGAAATCATGGAAAAGTTGATCTTTTTGGAAATTTTCACTCTTTATTATTATGAGCACAAAGATAGTAGGCAGATTTACTACATTTGTCAATTCAAGTACTCTTGATTGCATACTTGACCAAAGATTTTAGCCTGCTTTTTAAGGCTTGGTTTTATTTTATCGTATATGGGTAAATTTAAATAAAATGCAAACAATCATGTACTATATATAATTAACCTTAATTTTGTTTTTAAGTATCTTGGGGTTAGGATGTAGACTTACCAGTCACTGAATGGTTTACTCTTCTCTGAAATGATTCTGTCATTGGTTGTCCAGTCCATATTTCAGTTCAGTTCTGTTGCTCAGTCATGTCTGACTCTTTGCAACCCCATGGACTGCAGCATGCCAGGCTTCCCTGTCCATCACTAACTCCTGGAGCTTACTCAAACTCATGTCCATCAAGTCGGTGATGCCATCCAACCATCTCATCCTTTGTTGTCCCCTTCTCCTCCCACCTTCAGTCTTTCCCAACATCAGATTCTTTTCCAACGAGTTAGTTCTTCACATCAGGTGGCCAAAGTGTTGAAGTTTCAGCTTCAGCATCAGTCCTTCCAATGAATATTCAGGGCTGATTTCCTTTAGGATGGACTGCTTGGATCTCCTTGCAGTCCAAGGGACTCTTAAGAGTCTTCTCCAACACCACAATACAAAAGCATCAATTTTTCGGCACTCCAATACCACAGTTCAAAAGCATCAATTCTTCTGTGCTCAGCTTTCTTTATCGTCCAGCTCTCACATCCATACATGACCACTGAAAAAATCATAGCTTTGACTAAATAGACCTTGGTTGGCAAAGTAACGTCTCTGCTTTTTAATATGCTGTCTAGGTTGGTTATAGCTTTTCTTGCAAGAAGCAAGCATCTTTTAATGTCATGGCTGCAGTCACCATCTGGAGTGACTTTAGAGTCCAAAAAAATAAAGTCTGTCACTGTTTTCATTGTTTCCCCATCTATTTGCCATGAAGTGATGGGACCAGATGCCATGATCTTAGTTTTCTGAATATTGAGTTTTCAGCCAACTTTTTCACTCTCCTCTTTAACTTTCATCAAGAGGCATTTTAGTTCTTCATTGCTTTCTGCCATAAGAGTGGTGTCATCTGCATATCTGAGGTTATTGATATTTCTCCCCGCAATTTTGATTCCAGCTTATGCTTAATCCAGACAGGGTTTTCGCATGATGTGCTCTGCATATAACTTAAATAAGCAGGGTAACAATGTACAGCCTTGATGTACTCCTTTCCGTATTTGGAACCAGTCTGTTCCACATCCAATTCTAACTGTTGCTTCCTGACCTGCATACAGATTTCTCAGGAGGCAGGTGAGGTGGTCTAGTATTCACATCTCTTGAAGAATTTTCCGGTTTGTTGTGATTTACACAGTCAGAGGCTTTGGCATAGTCAATAAAGCAGAAGTAGATGTTTTTCTGGAACTCTCTTGCTTTTTTGATTATCCATCTGATATTGGCAGTTTGATCTCTAGTTCCCCTGCCTTTTCTAAATCCAGCTTGAACATCTGGAATTCCATGGTTCTAATTACAAGGAACTTACCATTTTCTAAGGCAGAAGATTACATATTTGGATAATTCTGGATCTTTACCTATCAACACTCTTAACTATATTCATATATTTTACTCAATATTTGCCAAATAGTTCTTTCTTTCCTAAATCCAACTTTAAAATAATATAAGTATTATGGTTATCCAATTATTTAAAGTCTAAGAGCTCTTTTAGGAAAAGTACTTAAAAATAATAATAAAATATCTATGCAAACAGGAATTTGAAGGTGACAACTGAACCGGAGGTAAACTAAGAGGAAGTGAAAACGGTACAGAAGACATGGGCAAAATACTTTGACTAGTGCATTATTTATAGTATCAAAATAGAGAACTATCCATATGTATAAAAAAGAGAGATTATCTAAAAGTGAGGAAATTAATTATGCTACATACCCTGGGAATTTAGGGAAGCAATTATAAATAATGAAGTAATTTTTTATGATAGTAACATGGAAATATGTATAAGACCTTGGAATCATTTAACACACACAATTTTAACAGGAAGGTATTGAAAAATCCATATGATATATTTCCATTTGTGTAAAATGAGCCAATAACCAGCAATGTTATATGTGTATTTGCATTAATAAATAAATGTGTAGGAAAATATGTTGAAGGCTATATAACCTAAAAGCTTTTGGCAGTGCTACTTCTAGAGAGTGGCATATATTTGGAAAGGATCTCTTTTGGTACTGTTTCTTGCGTGTAATTATTTTTTGTTTTTTTAATGTAAGGTTAAATACGCTAAAGGATTTTGAATAACAGAAATGGCAGTCATTGAAACTTTTGAAAGTTAGATATCTTTTCTCTTCCCATTTTTTAAAATTGCTATTTCCTGATCTTTGTGTTGAGTTTGGTACATAAAACTGTCTCACTTGCATTCTGTGGAAATCACCATTTGATTGTGGGTATTGCATTCTGTCTGTGAATATCACCATTATTGTAATCTAGTAATGATGGTGAAATGTTTAGCATGACTCCCTTTTCTTCCTAGATTATCTCTAAATGCTATATTCATTACAATTTCCTTTGAACCAAAATCATGAATGATAATGTTCAGTGTTTTTATTATTCTTACACAATTTCTCACTCTACTATACTAAGATAATTAATAAATCTTACCACCAGAATCCAAGTTAACAAAGACCCCTTATCACTGTATCCTTTTAGACCAAGATATGGCAAACTTTTGGTAAAGAGCTAGATGTTTAAACATCTTAGACTCTCTGGTCCATATAGGGTCTGTAGTCTCTGTCACATCTTCTTATTTTTTTTAACATCTCCTTAAAAATATTACATATATGTGTATATGATATTAAAAATATTATGTACAGATACATACATATTACATACACACACACATGCTTAATCACTCAGTCGTGTCTGACTCTTGCAACCCTGTAGACTGTAGCTCACCAAGCTCCTCTATCCATGGGGATTCTCCAGACAAGAATACTGGAGTGGAATAACTATTACCTTGTAGATGGTATGAAAACAGACCACAGGCTAAGTTTGACCTAAGAATCATATTTTTCCAATACATATACTCGATAATCTTCTTTATTTAGTATCCCTTCTTCAATAGTAATGGCATCAGTATGCATAGGCTCCAGAATGGAAAGTCTTTGGTACCCGTGGAAAGGAAGGATACAGGAGAGGGTTTTAATTATGTCTGCCATACAGCTATGTCAATTTGACCTCTGACTTTACATAGAAAAGAGAAATCCAAAGCCAATTGTTTGTATAAACTGGATGTAGCCAATCAACTGGCTCAAGTATTTGATACTCTGAATTTTGAGTGTGGGTAGCAGAGTGGTTAGAAGCAGATAGGGTGTGTTGAGGAAAAGAGAGGTGGGTTTTCATTTGATAATATTCCATCTTTGACCCCATCTTTTACCAATGCCTGTCTGGTTTTTCACACGGATATCCTTCTTTGTCTAATGTTTTATTTTCCAATGATTTTCTTATTTATTGAGATTTCTATAACTTACCTTAAATAAGGCTTTATTTCTCCTAAGTTGAATTATTATGATAAGCAGAGATGGAATTTCAAATTAGACAAACTGAAATTGACCCTTTCTCAATTCAAAATATCTTTTCCTGTCGCCCATCTTAGATGTGGTAATATTCAGGAAGACAAAAGGCTGTGTGGCAGTTTTGAATAGAAACCATGTCTGCCTATTTATTTTAATCTTTGTTTGAAAGATGAAAATAATTGTTTTAAATGGAAATAAATGCCTTGTTTCAAATCAAAGTTTGCTTTTCGAGAAATAGTTTTGTGTATTAGGTCTAGTTTTTGGCCAAATTTTCAATCTCTCACATTGTACATAAAGCCACATTGCATTCTCTTTTGTGCTATGTTCAATGTGTGAAAAGTGAAAGTGAAAGTCACGCAGTCGTGTCCAACTCTTTGTAACCCCATGAACTATATAGTCCATGGAATTCTCCAGGCCAGAGACTGGAGTGGGTAGCCTTTCCCTTCTCCAGGGGATCTTACCAACCCAGGGATGGAAACCAGGCCTCCAATATTGCAGGCAAATTCTTTACCAGCTGAGCCACCATGGAAACCCAAGAATACTGAAGTGGGTAGCCTATCCCTTCTCCAGGGGATCTTTCCAATCCAGGAATCAAACCAGGGTCCTCCTGCTTTGCAGATGGATTCTTTATCAACTGAGCTACTAGGGAAGCTGGCTTCTAAATTCCTTTTTTAGACTGTTGACTGATAAAGAATTCTCGCTTATATTGATTGCAAAGATCATATTTGACTTGTGTCTTTCATTTTATGTTCTGTGTGAGAGTCCCTCCTTATTTTGAAAGAGTATTGTAAACAGAAAAAGAGACACAGATGTACAGAACAGACTTTTGAACTCTGTGGGAGGAGGCGAGGGTGGGATGTTTCGAGAGAACAGCATGTATATTATCTATGGTGAAACAGATCACCAGCCCAGGTGGGATGCATGAGACAAGTGCTCGGGCCTGGTGCACTGGGAAGACCCAGAGGAATCGGGTGGAGAGGGAGGTGGGAGGGGGGATCGGGATGGGGAATACATGTAACTCCATGGCTGATTCATGTCAATGTATGACAAAACCCATTGCAATGTTGTGAAGTAATTAGCCTCCAACTAATAAAAATAAAAAAAATAAAAAAAGAAAGAGTATTGTAATGCATCCAAACCTAATCAAAAAGGAAGATTGGAAACCTGCTTGTTTTAATATTAATTAAATTAGTGCACACTAAATAACTCATATAACATAAGCCATACAACTAAAAAGGGAGATGATTTTTATGATGAAAATAGGCTCACCTTTCCTAAATAATGTATTAAAATCACATAAAATCATGTAGAATATATATGTAATAAGCAGAGATTATCAGTATATTAAGACTTTCTAAATCTGCACTTCAATAATTGGTGGGCTACAGTCGGTGGGGTCACAAAGAGTCGGATATGACTGAGGGGCTAGCACACACACACACAGGGTCTAGAGTGTACAGCATTCTTCCACAACGCTCGGCATTGTTCATCACCAGCATTTTAGACAGGGCCCCTGAGGGATAACACAACTAATTCAAGCTAGCTCAATTCTACTCAGTGCAGACATTTTAGGGAAGTGAGAAGATGTGGAGATCTTTACCCTAGCGGTATCATCAGGACTAGAAGTCAGATGGAAGAAAAAAGCACGACCTTCCCTTGAAGTGGAGGAAAGGAGAGCTTGCTAAGATTAACTGTTTCGGGATAATGGGAGTTTCCTAAGGGTAAATTAATAACAAACTAAGCAAACGATTTAACTAATATTTAGTTAACTGAAGATAAACACTCAACTTGTATTAAAAATTGCCTGACAAAATTTTTTTTAATCAATTCCATTATTTTGGCCATTTTATATCTTTCAGAGTTGATGTTATATCAATGACCTCAAACAGGGCTTCTCAGGTGGTGTTAGTGGTAAAAACTTGCCGCCAAGCCAGGATACGCAAGAGACATGGGTTCGATCCCTAGGTCGAGAAGACCCCCTGGAGTAGAAAATGGCAACTCACTCCAGTATTCTTGCCTGGAAAATTCCATGGACAGAGGGGCCTGATGGGCTACAGTCTATAGGGTCACAAACAATGGGATATGACTGAGCACAAAATACCCATGACCTCAAACAAAGAATTCATTTGGAAACCCTCCATGACCTGATGTAAGTAGGCAAGTTTAGTCAGTAAACTAAACTTCATTACATAGAGTCACAATAACTCTTCCCTAAATTCCTTGACCTGCTGGTATTTTCAAGGGGACAGACATTTAATTGAAAACTTAATGTATCCCTCTTATCTCTATTATAGAATAATCACTAGCTAACACTTATTGCACTCTTGTGAGTACAAGACTTTCTGTGAACAAATTTATAGTAATTCTTCTATCATCTTTTGAGGTAGGTAGAGATTTTATGACTTTTTATAGGTGGAGAAAACCAAGACACCTAGAAATTATGTAATTTTATTCCAGACCTTATGACATTAGCCCATACTAAATTACTATGCAGTAAGAGAAGTGATAAGAGAAATGCATGATTTCCAGAATTACAGAGAATATAAGTAGAAATCACTCATAGTATAATTATTCAGTTCAGTTCAGTCACTCAGTCATGTCCCACTCTTTGCGACCCCCAGGTACTGCAGCACGCCAGGCCTCCCTGTCCATCACCAACACCAAGTTTACTCAAACTCATGTCCATTGAGTTGATGATGCCATCCAACCATCTCATCCTCTGTCATCCACTTCTCCTGCCTTTGGTCTTTCCCAGCATCAGGGTCTTTTCCATTGAGTTACTTCTTGGCATCACGTGGCCAAAATATTGGAGTTTCACCTTCAACATCAGTTCTTCCAATGAATATTCAGGACTGATTTCCTTTAGGATGGACTGGTTGGATCTCATTGCAGTCCAAGGGACTCTCAGGAGTCTTCTCCAAAACCACAGTTCAAAAGCATCAATCCTTCGGCGCTCAGCTTTCTTTATAGTCCAACTCTCACATCCATACATGACTACTGGAAAAACCATAGCCTTGACTAGATGGACCTTTGTTGGCAAAGTAATGCCTCTGCTTTTTAATATGCTGTCTAGGTTGGTCATAACTTGCAGTGCAATTATTATTGAAGGCAAATAACTGGAGTACAACTAGACCAGACAAAAATGTAGGAAAGAGTGGTAGCAAAAATCATGAGTATACAAAGGAAAACTAGTAAGAGAAGATACGATTTGAGAGACTGTTTGAATATAAAAGAAACTGTCATCTCACATTTCTTCCTGATTATCAACAGAGGAAACTTCAAAAATAAAATCCACCTCCTCTGTTTTGTATTATTTACCTCTGTGGGGATGGTAATTAATTTTCTAGATTTCAGAGTACCAACAGCTTGCAAACATCTCTATAGTGCATGTTTGGATTTTTTTACATAATTTATGTAAGCAGAGTGATTTACTTTCTAGTAATTTACTCAATTTGTAATTTACACAGTTGAGCTATTTCAAATCCTAAAAGATGATGCTGTGAAAGTGCTGCACTCAGTATGCCACCAAATTTGGAAAATGCAGCAGTGGCCACAGAACTGGAAGGCAATGCCAAAGAGTGTTCAAACTACCGCACAATTGCACTCATTTCACACGTTAGCAAATTAATGCTCAAAATTCTTCAAGGCAGGCTTCAATAGTACATGAACCATGACTTTCCAGAATTTCAAGCTGGATTTAGAAAAAGCAGGACCAGAGATCAAATTGTCAACATCCATTGGATCATCAAAAAAGCAAGGGAGTTCCAGAAAAACATCTACTTCTGCTTTATTGACTATACCAAAGCCTTTGGCTGTATGGATCACAATAAACTGTGGAAAATTCTTAAAGAAATGGGAATATGAGACCACCTTACCTGCATCATGAGAAATATGTCACCCTGCTTATTTAACTTATATGCAGAGTGCATCATGCAAAATGCTGGGCTGGATTAAGCACATCTGGAATCAAGATTTCCAGGAGAAATATCAATAACCTCAGATATGCAGATATGCAGATAATACCACCCTTATGGCAGAAATCAAAGAACTAAAGGGCCTCTTCATGAAAGTGAAAAAAGAGAGGGAAAGTGAAAAAAGTTGGCTTAAAACTCAGCATTCAGAAAATGAATATCATGGCATCCAGCCCCATCAGTTCATGGCAAGTAGATGGGGAAACAGTGACAATTCTTAATATCTGACAGTCTCCACACTTACATTCAATGTGTCTAAATCAAGCTCATTGTCTTCTCTTTCTAATCCTTTAATCTCATTATTAATATCCAATCTAATTTAATTCATATGTTCTACTCTGAAACCATAATCACAAAACACTGCCCAATGTGATCACATGGACCACAGTCTTGTCTAACTCAATGAAACTAAGCCATGCTGTGTGGGGCCACCCAAGAGAGACGGGTTATGACAGGTCTTACAGAATGTGGTCCACTGGAGAAGGGAATGGCAAACCACTTCAGCAATCTTGCCTCGAGAACCCCATGAACAATATGAAAAGTCAAAATGATAGGATACTGAAAGAGGAACTCCCCAGGTCGGTAGGTGCCCAATATGCTACTGGAGGTCAGTGGAGAAATAACTCCAGAAAGAATGAAGGGATGGAGCCAAAGCAAAAACAATCCCCACTTGTAGATGTGACTGGTGATAGAAACAAGGTCTGATAGTGTAAAGAGCAGTATTGCATAGGAACCCAAAATGTTAGGTCCATGAATCAAGGCAAACTGGAAGTGGTCAAACAGGAGATGGCAAGAGTGAATGTCAACATTCTAGGAATCAGCAAACTAAAATGGACAGGAATGGGTGAATTTAACTCAGATGACCATTATGTCTACCTCTGTGGGCAGGAATCCTTAGAAGAAATTCAGTGGCCATCATGGTCAACAAAAGAGTCCGAAATGCAGTACTTGGATGCAATCTCAAAAACGACAGAATTATCTCTGTTCGTTTCCCAGGCAAACTGTACAATATCACGGTAATCCAAGCCTATGCCCCAACCAGTAACGCTGAAGAAGCTGAATTGAATGGTTCTATCAAGACCTACAAACCTTTTAGAACTAGCACCCAAAAAAGACGTCCTTTTCATTATAGGGGACTAGAATGCAAAAGTAGGAAGTCAAGAAACACATGGAATAACAGGCAAATTTGGCCTAGGAGTATGGAATGAAGCAGGGCAAAGGCTAATAGAGTTTTGCCAAGATAACACACTGGTCATAGCAAACACCCTCTTCCAACAACACAAGAGAAGACTCTACACATGGACATCACCTGATGGTCAACACCGAAATCAGATTGATTGTATTCTTTGCAGCCAAAGATGGAGAAGCTCTATACAGTCAGCAAAAACAAGACTGGGAGCTGACTATGGCTCAGATCATTAACTCCTTATTGGCAAATTCAGACTTAAACTGAAGAGAATAGGGAAAACCACTAGACCATTCAAGTATGACTAAATCATATCCCTTAAATCAAATCCCTTATGACTGTACAATGGAAGTGAGAAATAGATTTAAGGGACTGGATCTGATAGAGTGCCTGATAAACAATGGACGGAGGTTCATCAATGGACGGAGGTTCGTGACATTGTACAGGAGACAGGGATCAAGACCATCCCCATGGAAAAGAAATGCAAAAAGGGAAAATGGTTGTCTGAGGAGGCCTTACAAATAGCTGTGAAAAGAAGAGAAGCGAAAAGCAAAGGAGAAAAGGAGAGATATTCCCATTTGAATGCAGAGTTCCAAAGAATAGCAAGGAGAGATAAGAAAGCCTTCCTCAGTGATCAATGCAAAGAAATAAGAGGAAAACAACAGAATGGGAGAGACTAGAGATATCTTCAAGAAAATTAAAGGTACCAAGGGAATATTTCATGCAAAGATGTGTTCGATAAAGGACAGAAATGGTATGGACCTAACAGAAGCAGAAGATATTAAGAAGAGGTGGCAAGAATACACAGAAGAACAATACAAAAAAGATCTTCATGACCCAGATAATCACGATGGTGTGATCACTCACCTAGAGCCAGACATCCTGGAATGTGAAGTCAAGTGGGCCTTAGAAAGCATCACTGTGAACAAAGCTAATGGAGGTGATGGAATTCCAGTTGAGCTCTTTCAAATCCTGAGAGATGATGCTGTGAAAGTGCTGCACTCAATATGCCAGCAAATTTGGAAAACTCAGCAGTGGCCACAGGACTGGAAAAGGTCAGTTTTCATTCCAATCCCAAAGGAAGGCAATGCCAAAGAATACTCAAACCAACGCACAATTGTACTCACCTCACACGCTAGTAAAGTAATGCTCAAAATTCTCCAAGCCAGGCTTCAGCAATACATGAACCATGAACTTCTAGATGTTCAAGCTGGTTTTAGAAAAGGCAGAGGAACCAGAGATCAATTGCCAATGATCCCTTGGATCATCAAAAAAGCAAGAGAGTTCCAGAAAAACATCTATTTCTGCTTTATTGACTATGCCAAAGCCTTTGACTGTTTGGATCACAATAAACTGTGGAAAATTCTGAAAGAGATGGGAATACCAGACCATCTGACCCACCTCTTGAGAAACTTACATGCAGGTCAGGAAGCAACAGTTAGAACTAGACATGGAAAAACAGACTGGTTCCAAATAGGAAAAGGAGTACGTCAAGGCTACATATTGTCACCCTGCTTATTTGACTTATATGCAGAGTACATCCTGAGAAAAGCTGGGCTGGAAGAAGCACAAACTGGAATCAAGATTGCAGGGGGAAATATCAATAACCTCAGATATACAGATGACACCACCCTTATGGGTGAAAGTGAAGAGGAACTAAGAAGCCTCTTGATGAAAGTGAAAGAGGAGAGTGAAAAAGTTGGCTTAAAGCTCAACATTCAGAAAACTAAGATCATGGCATCTGGTCCCATCATTTCATGGGCAATAGATGGGGAAACAGTGGCTGACTTTATTTTTTTGGGCTCCAAAATCACTGCAGATAGTGATTGCAGCCGTGAAATTAAAAGATGCTTACTCCTTGGAAGGAAAGTTATGACCAACCTAGACAGCATATTAAAAAGCAGAGATATTACTTTACCAACAAAGGTCCTTCTAGTCAAGGTTATGGTTTTTCCAGTAGTCATGTATGGATATAAGAGTTGGACTGTGAAGAAAGCTGAGTGCTGAAGGATTGATGCTTTTGAACTGTGGTGTTGGAGAAGACTCTTGAGAGTCCCTTGGACTGCAAGGAGATCCAACCAGTCCATCCTAAAGGAGATCAGTCCTGGATGTTCATTGGAAGGACTGATGCTGAAGCTGAAACTGTAACACTTTGGCTACCTGATGCGAAGAGTTGACTCATAGGAAAAGACCCTGATGCTGGGAGGGATTGGTGGCAGGAGGAGAAGGGGATGACAGAGGATGAGATGGTTGGATGGCATCACCGACTCGATGGACATGAGTTTGAGTAAACTCCGGGAGGTGGTGATAGACAGGGAGCCCTGCATGCTGTGATTCATGGGGTTGCAATGAGTCGGACAGGGCTGAGTGACTGAACTGAACTGAACTCAACAGATAGACCTCATCCACCCAGACAGGCAAATCAGAAATCCTTGGATTTGTTATAAACTTCCCCTTCATCCTGTGTTTGGGATGTTTCAATGTCCTATAGCATCTTTAGCACTTCTAAACCATCAACCTCTCTCTAGAGCTCATGTGATTGGGTCCTAATTGGTTTGCCAACATTTCAGGCTCTTATCATCTTTTAAAAGCCCAAACTCCCTAAGCATGGTGGGCAAAGACCCTCACAATATTCCTGTCTCTCAGTTTAGCTTTGGGACCCAGCTTCTGTCAAGTCCTCCTGTTTACAGTTCCTGTGAAATGTCAAGGTGTTTCTTTTATCTGTTGATGTTAAATATTGCTTTTTTTTTTTTGCCTTATATTCTTGCAGAATTTTGTCCCCATGGTAAAGCAGCCTTTCTAATTTACTAGGAATCAGTAAAGGCTCAGTTGTTATAGGAAACCTTTCCTGCTCCCTACAAGTCAGTTGTCATTTCTTTCTTCATTTCCCTGCTAGTTCTTGTGCATATTTCTGTCAGAGCCCAAATTACCTCTAAACATTTTCTTGCCATAATTCCCATGCTCCTCTTTTCGCACTAGGCTGTAAGATCATTGGAGTTAAGAATGTTCTAGGTCTCTTACAGCAGAGTCTAGAACATATGAGATGTGTAATAAACGTTTGCTGAATGATTTGGCATTACTCAATATGGAACCTCCAAGTAATAGATTTCTATAGGTCACTGATTTATTTGAGAATGGAGAGGAAAATGGCAACCCACTCCAGTATTCTTGCCTAGAAAATCCCATGGATGGAGGAGCCTTGTAGGCTACAGTCCATGGGGTCGCAAAGAGTCAGACAGGACTGAGCGACTTCACTTTAGCAACTTTTAAAAACTTTTATGTTTCTGATTACACTCAGAATTTTTTCCTATTATATGTTCATTATAGGAAAGTTAGAAAATGCTGAAAAATGTAAAACACTTATCATTCGTTAAAGCAGGGTTTAGGCAGAATTAGAGGTGAGTCACTCTGCTCAGCTGACCACAGTTTCTTATAAAGAGCCATGATCTGTTTTGGGGACTCCAAGAAATTGAGATAGATTTCATATTTAGATGTAACACTCAAACTAAATTCACCTCTTAGCCTCATCACCTGTTTTAGTGGTCTAGTGCCCTAAGCCTGTATTATACTACTTAACTCCTGTTAGGGGTAGTGAGACAAATATGAGAATGGAAGGAGCTGCTAAAGACCTATTGCTCTACCAACTGAAAATGCTGCCAAATTTATTTTCCTGCAAGTTGAAATGAGGAGTTTTGATTTTTTAAAAAAAAATCCCATTTTCCTCCCCTTCGCCAAGCAACATGCTATTAGACATTGTGGGAAAGAATTCTTCTTAGGCAATCTTAAGAGACCTGAATCATAGTGACTAATATATCCTAAATAATTAGGAATTTAATAAACACAAGGGGAGAAAGTCCCTAAACAAAATATCTGGGGATGAAATTTATACATACTTCCCATGAAAAAGGTATAGTTAACCTGTAATTGGGGATTCACTGGTGGCTCAGACAGTAAAGAATCTGCCTGCAGTGCAGGAGACCCGGGTTTAGTCCCTGGGTCAGGAAGATCCCCTGGAGAAGGAAATGGCAACTCAGTCCAGTATTCTTGCCTGGAGAACCCATGGACAGAGGAGCCTGGCAGGTCCATGGGGTTGCAAAGAGTCAGACATGACTGAGCAACTAACACTTTCACTTTCACCTATAGTTAATCTCTTTTAGGAACAGTTTTATGACATTAGTAGTCTTTAGTTTCATGAACAAAATATAGGTTTCCAGGGAATTCAAAATGCCCAAGACGACATTTCTAAGAAACTTTTATAAGACTCACAACCTGTCTTCATATAAAGCAAGAGTAGTCTTAGGCATTGTTACTTCACAAAATATTTTATGTAAGCATATATGTGTATTGTATGTGTATGTATTATGCAATGTATGCATATATGTGTATCTGTATATGTATGTGTATGTGTAAAATATGCATATGTAAAATAGTTGAGCTATTTCAAATCCTAAAAGATGATGCTGTGAAAGTGCTGCACTCAATATGCCAGCAAATTTGGAAAATACAGCAGTGGCCACAGGACTAGAAAAATTCAGTTTTCATTCCAATCCCAAAGAAAGGCAATGCCAAAAAATAGTCAAACTGCCACACAATTGCACTCATCTCATAGGCTAGTAAGTTAACACTCAAAATTCTTCAAGCCAGTCTTCAACAGTATGTGAACTGTGAACTTCCAGATGTTCAAGTTGGATTTAGAAAAGGCAGAGGAACCAGAGATCAAATTGCCAATATTGTTTGGATCATCAAAAAAGCAAGAGAGTTCCAGAAAAATGCCTACTTCTGCTTTATTGACTGCCAAAGCCTTTGAATGTGGATCACAAGAAACTGTGGAAAATTCTAAAAGAGATGGGAATACCAGAGAAATCTTACCTACCTCATGAGAAATATGTATACAGGTCAAGAAGTAACAATTAGAACTGGACATAGGACAACAGACTGGTTCCAAATCGGGAAAAGAGTATGTCAAGGCTGTATGTTGTCACCCTGCTTATTTAACCTATATGCAGAGTACATCATGCAAAATCCCTGGCTGGATGAAGCACAAGCTGGAATCAAGATTACCAGAAGAAATAACAATAACCTCAAATATGCAGATGACACCACCTTTATGGCAGAAAGTGAAGAAGAACTGAAAAGTTTCTTGATGAAAGTGAAAGAGGAGAGTGAAATAGCTGGCTTAAAATTCAACATTCAGAAGACCAAGATCATGGCATCTGATCCCATCACTTATTGGGAAATAGATGGGGAAACAGTGCAAACAGTGACAGACTTTATTTTTGGGGGCTCCAAAATCACTGCAGATGGTGACTGCAGCCATAAAATTAAAAGATGCTAACTCCTTGGAAGGAAAGTTATGACCAACATAGACAGCATATTAAAAAGCAGAGACATTACTTTGCCAACCAAGTTCCGTCTAGTCAAGGCTATGGTTTTTCCAGTAGTCATGTATGGATGTGAGAGTTGGACTATAAAGAAAGCTGAGCGCCGAAGGATTGATGCTTTTGAACTGTGGTTTTGGAGAAGACTCCTGAGAGTCCCTTGGACTGCAATGAGATCCAATCAGATCACCCTAAAGGAAATCAGTCCTGAATATTCACTGGACGGATTGATACTGTAACTGAAAGTCCAGCACTTTGGCCACCTGATGCGAAGAACTGACTCATTGGAAAAGACCCTGATGCTCAGAAAGATTGAAGGTGGGAGGAGAAGGGGATAACAGAGGATGAGATGGTTGGATGGCATCACCGTCTGGATGGACATGAGTTTGAGCAACTTCAGGAGTTGGTGATGGGACAGAGAAGCCTGGCATACTGCAGTCCATGGGGCCGCAAAGAGTTGGACACAACCGAGCGACTGAACTGATCTGATATGTGTGTATACATGTACATATGCTGCTGCTGCTGCTGCTAAGTCACTTCAGTCGTGTCCAACTCTGTTATACACATAAAACATATTCATTCTTTTTCAATGAATATTATAATTCTCAGTTTAAACTGTTTCACATAATTTTGCCATTACACATGTGGATATGGCATAATTTACTTATCTAAAAAACCTAATTTTTTACTATCATGAAAAATGCTAGGACAAGCAGTTTTATGTGTAATTCTGTATACAAATTTCTGGTTATTTCCTTGGGTAATATTCTTCTAAATTGGATTATTGCATCAAGAGATTTTAATATATGAAAGTTTTTTATAATAAACCACAAAATTGCTTAACAGAAAGTTGCATCATGTTTCGTTCCTGCATTTTTGAGTTCCCAGGCACGCTTGAGAAGGCCTAACTCTGCACGTTCTATTGGACCAAGGCTTTATTTATTCATTCCTTTCACAAAATGTATAACTAAAGCTAGTCCTGTTGTCTGTTATCCTCTGAGATTTCCTCCTCACGTGATAGTTATGAATTTTGCTCTCTATTCTTGATTTTTCCTTAATATTATATTTCATAGTTTGAACCCCTCTCATCTCCAAATAAATATTCCAGAGCCCTGCATTTATCAGTTGCCTTTGTGAGGGATCGTCCACCACAGACTTCAGGCCAGTCATCTGTTCTCATGAGACCAGTCACTGATTTGATGTTTTTATTACACTCTCACTACAGACTCCTTGGCAGGGTTGACCACTCTAAAGGGAATGGTTGAAAGTTTTTTGGTTGTTTTTTTTTAACAGGGCTTGAGAGAATAAATGCATAAAGCAACTGTTCCTGCACACTCAAGTATGCCAGTGTTTTGTGTGAGACCCTAAGAGGCAGATCTCCAACCAGAGACAATCAGTTCTGCTCAAGTCAGAATACTGTCTAATTTTTCAGTCTGACCCAGAAACAAAAGCCTGACCTCATCATGAAAACTTATTTTCCAGTCAATGATTAATTTCTACCCCAATGCTTTTGACTTTCTTTATTTAAGCATATTTTCAGGAACTTGTGAGGTAACTATGGCAATGGACACCTAGAAGGGAGAACGATCTTTGTTATTAATTTCTACATGCAGAGATGTGTCAGGTGTTTAGTTGTGTTATTATGCAAATCTCCAAACATGGCAGTGGGTGACCTGCTGGGAATGTTCTTGCCCAGAACAAAATGACTTTTAAAGAGTTGTACTTTGAGGTTAAGTGTTTTTGTTAAAACTTAAAGGCATTGAATTCCTTGGAAATAAGCAGCAAATGTGTTTTGCCTACTGCTAAGAAAATGACAATTTTTTATTGATTAGAAGGGAAACATTAATGTATGTCCAGAGGTTGTTTTTAAAAATAGGAACTACCTTTTAACATTTTGTTTGGTTTTTCACTTCTCAGAGGGGTACTGATTTCTAAAATACTCATAAATTTCTGTGAATGTTGTTATCAAATTTACTTCTTCTGTAGAAAAATGTTATCAAGGAACAATTTTTTGGATGGCTAAACCAAGAGAACCTTTCAATTCTGAAGTTAGTGCTCTGTTGAAAGGACCAAACCTTTGCATTTTATTCTGATTGCAACAGATTTCCAAGAATGATGGAATAAGATTTAAGATGACATGAATGGTGGAACAAAGAACCGTAAGTTTAGGACTTACAAATGGGACAGATGACATTAAGTTTATACTCAAGACAGTTCCCTAACTTCTATTTTAAAATAGAAGAGAAATGAGCACATTCTTGTACCTGGGCTTGTAGACCACAAGACCCAGTCAACATTCCCAATGGAAGACTTCAATTTTTTTCCAAAGAATGTCTTTGAATTTTATATTTCAAGTCAATAATATGTTTTATCATAAAATAATAGGTTTCTGTAGTAATTTTAAAGTTAAACCAATGCCTTATGAAGCTTCTTCATGTCTACTCAATGGTTCTGAGACCCCTCTGGCATGCTGTTTCTATAATTTATTTTCAGAAACATAGAGAAAAGATCTTACTGTTCCATGTAAGTCTCAGACTGCCTTTCAAATGACACCATTTTAAAGGATTATGGTTCCATGAGCTGGTAATCAACTAACCGGTTCCCCACAAATCAATGGTATGGGGGAAAAAGATTTCCCTGAACCTTTTTAGTTTCAAAGTTACCATGGTAACAACATACATTTGCTTTATTAACATAATCTTTTCATTTTTTTCATGCTCTCGCTCTCTAGAAAGGATCGTTTGATATGATCACAATTAAACAATGCATTCTGAAATCGAACTGGCATTTATAGAAGTTGGTAACAATGTAAAACAATTTTGCTTATCTGAAAAGCATACTGCTTTAAAGAAATTTTATAGATAGCTTTTCAAGCTTTGTCATTTCTTATTATGGTCAATATGGCTCAAGTTTTGCTTTCTTAGAGTATAACATCACAAAAATTTTCCATCAAGTTATTCTCTTTCAGTAATACTCATGGTCCATTTTCATTTTCATATCACTTCTTAGAATATCTGCATTGCTTTTGTGCAATATTTCTACTTGTATTTATTCAAGAACATGTACATAATCATGCTACAGAACACAACAATAATAACTAAAAACTTTGACATTGCTATTAGATCATGTCACCTACAATTAGCTTAATATATTTTTAAAGCTTTTACCAAGTGGAAAATACAATGCTAGACAATGTTGAGAATATAAAAAGGATAATATACATGCCCAGTAAAGAGGTTTTTAAATGTCTTGTTTAAATTTTAGTGTATTCTATTTTGGCATGTCCTCAACTAGGCAGTTTTAATGTAATAATACATTGATTTGAAAATTAGCTTGGAGTTTATTAAATTGGTGGTAACTAGTCCTATAAGCATTTTGATCCTTTGGTTTGTTTTTTCTTTTTCCTAATGCCATGGTGCATTAACATCAAGGTTTAAAATTTAAAGCATGAATTTTTAAAATAGTTTACAATGTATTACCTTAAGATAATTCTTGAATATTTGGTTCAAGATGTAAATGCAGTATAG